>NC_084824.1:13813096-13968020 GCF_958449725.1 Rosa rugosa | reverse complement strand
ATTTTGTTGTTTCACACTTTATACTTGTAAAAATACTTTTCACGTTTTATACTCACTTGTGTACTTAACTTGTGTCTTATGTACAATATAGTTGTTAAATTATACTTGTAGTTTGTAATTCATAGTTACTTGTTTATATATTTTTGTATTTCTTTGTTAATTATAGTTACTAACTTTATTTAATGTAGGTACAAGTCTAGGCTGAAAGACTTTAAACATTAAGCGCTGCATGGGAGGCAACCCATTTCAACCGTAGCTGTGGAGGAGCCATCAACGCAGATTTGCTCTCTTAAACTCTATCTCCTCTATTACTATTTTCTGATTGTATCTATGTTATTTGAGTTTTTAGTTTTTGTTTTTAGGTTTTCTTGAGTTAATCATTCCATTCACATGATAATTGTTCATTGCATGCTCTAACTTGTTTAACATTGAGGACAATGTATGATTTAAGTGTGGGGGGAAGGATTAATGCTTGTAGTTAGTTTTTGTCATAAAAAGAAAACAAAATAAAAAATCGGAAAAATCAGAAAATTAAAATAAAAAAAAATTTAAAAAAAAAAAAAAAAATCGTTAACTTTGTTTTAGGATTTATATTCATGTTTCGGTTTTTGTTTATCTTTGTTCTTTAGTTTGTTTGTTTTGTTTGTTTGTTATTAGAGTCAAAATGAATTTTGGGTAAATATCTTCTTCATCGTAGGCGCATCCAATGGGATGTGATGTCTAAGGTCTAGTTTGGATATGAGAAGTGCTGACAAAGGGTCTTGTCCCCTGTCAATCAAGTGAGCTGAGCTCCGCCAAAATCGTTCCTCTCTTCACCTGGTCATGTTCAAAAGGAGTTACCGAAAGGAGAAGAGAAATATCCCTAAGTCCAAAACGTTTTTTTTCTTGTATGTTGCGTCACTTTATGTGTTGTTCTTGTTTTTGTTTTGTTTTGAGTCTTAGGATGCCTTTCAACTGTCTGGGATGATTCTATATCTCTGAAATCATGACTAAAAGAGGATCACAACATTGAGATGATTTTAAACATGGTATTCTTTGGTTAATTGAGATATATGAAAAATGTGTGCCTTGTAGTGGATATGGATTGCATGACCTTGGTACAGAATATGAGCATGTTAAGATGAGTTGTGATTCATAAAGCCCATGTGAGATAATTGAACCATGTCCCTTTTTCTTGGAGTGAAATGAAAAATATATTCTTAATTTCTTGGCGATGTTTTGATGATCTCATTATTCTTTCATCTTGATTGACTGCTTGACATAGATTAAAACTTAGTTTAAATTAACTAGGATTTTATTTATATTATTGAATGCCAAAAATTGATACGCTCAAAGCAAGCGCATAATTTAACCCTGAAAACATCGTTAGTAGTATAAGCAAATAGGGATCGTTCTATTCCGGGGATTGAGGGTACACCTGTCATTGTCAAAAAAAACAAATAAAGAATTAAAATAATAAAGTAAAAAGTATTATGTACAAAAATAAAATAAAGAATAAAAATATATACAAGTTAATATAAAAAGGGGGGGGTTTTGAGATTATAGATGTCACGCCCCGGATTTTGAATGATAAATTCAAATCCGAAACCTGAATAATTACAATTACAAAAAAACCAAATCTCGAAACTTCGAGTTCATTATTACAATTCACTCTCACAATATATTATAAAGCTCAAATGAGCATAACACACCTCACAACTTACAATTGTTGTAAAACTCTAACAATTGCTCTAACCGCACGATCACCGTCCTGGTTCTCCTGTCCTGTAGGATTACCCGCTACACAATTTGAATAGTGTACCGGGAGTTGCAACAACACAAAACCCGGTAAGCTTTTTACAGCCAGTATGAGTAAACAAGAAAGAACTGTTGATTTATTAGATTTCAAGACTACCACAAACCCACGTTACTTTCTCACTCTCATATATATATATAGACACTTATGAGTTACTCTCAATTTAGCTCATAAGATCACTCACTCTCATATATATATGTAGACACTTATGAGTTACTCTCAATTTAGCTCATAAGATCCCTCACTCTCATATATATATATAGACACTTATGAGTTACTCTCAAATTCGCTCATAAGATTTCCCAACATTTGGTAGACAGACTCATATATATATATAGACCCTTATGAGTTACTCTCAATTTCCCTCATAAGGTTACCATATATATATTGACACTTATGAGTTACTCTCAATTTCACTCATAAGGTCACTCCACATTTGGCAGACAGACTAGAGCTCTAACTGAACGTAACCACTCGTCCGGCCACAGACGTGATTACGATTTAATACTATTAATAACCACCAGCCCGGTACGAGAGCGTGATTCACTAATAGATGCCATGGTCACCTCGTGACCTAGTGATCTCCACAGATCACAACAATTTATTGTTCCTCAACAATAAAACTCAACACCTCTCACAATATATTGTTTCTCAACAATAAACTCAATACCCCTCACAATATATTGTTTCTCAACAATAAACTCAACACAACTCCAACAATACATATTATTTACAGACATTCACACAGGAATGTCTAATACACCAACAATAGTTCATATGATTGCAAAATAAAGCAATTAAATATATTGGGTTCGTAATATGAACCACGTGAGGTTTACTCACCTCGATATTCCCGCTGCGTCTTCAATTCAACACAATACACACCGAAATCTTTCACCCAAGGGAGACCGTCAATCACCTTGGAAGTCGACGGATCCGATGAACCCTAGTTTCAAAACTCCAAAATTCGATCACCCCGGATCAAATCGCTGCAAGCCTTCTTGGGGATAGCTTCTACTTCCTCTGGGCTAGAAAAGCCCTCAAAGAACTCGAGCTATAGTGGCCGGAGCTGGGAGAACCAAGGTGGCGAAGGAAGACGATTTCCAGCTCGACTGCACCGTGTTCTTCGACTTGTAGCGGCTACCACGTTGGTTATTTCCCCTCGATGTCTTCTACAAAGTTGTAATATAGCTCAAGCCCAACAAAATCCCTTTTGGAATCAACTCGATTCGAGGTCGGATGAGAGAGATATCGGCCGGTGAAGGAAGAGCAGCATCGGGCGAATTCCAGCTCGAGCTGTGCAGCTTCTCGGCCTCCTAGCGCCTTCCATGGTTCTTTTCTCACTTTTATGTCTTCTAGGAAGTTTTAACTGACTTCAAGGCGAATGAAAATGCTTTTGAAATCAAGTCGATCGGAGGTCTGTGGAGGGAGATATGGCCGGTGGAAGAGAGAGGCCGAAATCTGGGCTCGGGAGAGAAAAATCTGCAGAAATGGAAATTTTCGGGATTTTTTTGCTATTTATAGAAATTTCCCCAAATTTCAATTGATCATAACTTTCTCATACGAACTCCGATTTTTGCGTTCCACATATGCACGAGATCGTATCGACGAGCTCTACAACTTTCATGAAGGAAGTTTTCCCAAATTCCCAATGTATAAAAAGTCAACACCTTTGACCTCCCCTAAAACGTTCAGTTTTCGAAATAAAATCGTTCGAACTAATTCCACACTCCTCTAAGCTTCGTACTCGTGTCCACGACCACGAAATCATTTCCAAAACGTCATCGGAAATTAACTTGAATTTTTCGGGTATTACAATCCACCCTCCTTAAAGAAATTTCGTCCCGAAATTTAAGCGCAAGTTAATTGCTCTCGATTACGGTTAACCTAACCATCGAATCTCCATCCTTTCCAAAGCTGTAGTAATCTACAAAGCCACAGCCCTTTGTATAAAAATACATTCCTAAGGCCACTAAATCCTTTCATCACAAAAGTAAACTCACACAAAATCACCACATGGATCCTCACATAGATCATCTCATAGATCATCACATAGATCTTCACATAGATATTCACATAGATCATCTCATAGATCATCACATAGATCTTCACATAGATATTCACATAGATCATCATCCTGTACTGGCATACAAGCACAGTAAACATTCTCACAAAGCGTTTCGCTACTCAATTAGCATCACGGTAAATCTCTATAGTAAAACTTAAGCATGCACTATTCTACACAACAATAGAGATGCATCACTCAAAACAAATCATCCCCAAAAGCATGCCAATAAAATCTGACACCCAGTGATGATGACTTGGGCTTGCTCAATCCTTGGCTAAGCATTAGGGCTGGCCAATTGGGCCTGAAGAAATCGGACCATCCACATTTCGAACCGGCCCAAACCACTTTGGGTTTAACATTTGGGCCTACTATTCGGGCCGAACGATTGGGCTTAACATTTGGGCCTACCATTTGGGCCTACCAATCGGGCCGAACAATTGGGCTTACTATTTGGGCCTACCAATCGGCCCACCAACTTCCAGCTCGGCTACGGTATGAAATTGTACATACCGTATATACGTATACATACCGTACAGACCGTATATACGTATGCATACCGTACAACTGTATATACGTATGCATACCATACAGACCGTATATACGTATGTATACCGTACATACCGTATATACGTCCGTATATCAAGCATATACGAGATCCAAAAATATTTGTAAGAGGTAAGGTTCGAACTCCCGACCTCGAACACGAAGGTTTTGCTCCCAACCACTGAAGCAAGAGCTGCCTTCATTAATATATGCTCACGTGTTATATTTATTATGTCATAAGTGACATAAATAAAATAACGGGGGAGGCAAGGTTCGAAACCTTAACCTGCTGCACAAGGGCTTTGCCCACCAACCACTGGAGCACAAGCTGTGCTTAATATAATGTGTACAAATGTTTTACTTATTATGTCATAAGCGAACATAATAAAAATAAACGAGAGGCAAGGTTCGAACCTCTGACCTCTTGTACAAGAGCTTTGCTCTTCAACCACTAGAGCACCAGCTGCTCTCGCTGTTGTCCTCACAATTCTTTTATTTATTCTATCAAAAGCAATAGAATAAACACAAACTGTCGGTACACTCCACGTGCCACGACACGTCTCTTCCGTGATTTACGGAAAGTCAAATCTGCTTTCGGCTACAGCTGTCTGCCACAGCGCCTCGAGATTCCCTCGGTCCCCTTACACGCTCAACACGCGCCAACAGCTTTTCCGGTTTTCGGGGCGACTTTAATCCAACGCGTGGATTCAAATTCTGAGATCGTTCATCCAACGGTGGAGATCTGCTCACCTTGTTCTATAAATAGGTGCATTCTGGAGAAAAACTGTTCACTCCAAAAGAAAAGAAATTTTCTTCCGAGCTCAAGTCTTTCTCTCTCAACTCTTCAGCCTTTCTCTTCTCAAAATCCTTTCTTCATCAATTTCAATCCTTCTCTTCTGATCTTCTCTCCCATCTAGTTGATTCAATCCCATCTTTCCTCTGAACTTTCAGATCTTCAATATTTTCCTCCAAATCTTCAATCCTTCTTTCTCAGATCTTTTCTTCCATTTGAAGATTCGATCTCATCTTTCCTCTGAGAATCTCAGATCTCCAATCACCAGTTCAACAACTCCAATCCTTCTAACAAAATCTCCCTCAAACACTAAACCATGTATTCCTCGATTTCCACATCCTCTCACCCCATGACCCAAGAGCCACGAACTCTGCAACTAATGGAGCTCCAAACCCCGCAACAAATGGAACCACAACAACAGCAACCAACAGAGGAGGGAGGAAACACCCAAGCAGCTGGAAGTAGTGCCAACATGGATTTCTGGCGAAGCCGTACCAGGTGGATTCCTACTCCAGAACAAATAAGAATCCTCAAGGATCTTTACTATGTCAAGGGATTTAAGTGCCCAACTACAGAGCAGATTCACGAGATCTGTCTCCAGCTGAACCAGTATGGGTATGTTGAGGGTAAGAACATTTACTTTTGGTTCCAGAACGTCAGGGCTCGAGAGAAGCAGATGAATAGGTGTAATCAGGCTGCTCCAGTGCCCATGAGAACTAGTTCTCTTGGTACTGGTAGATCCATTGATCTCAATTTTGGGTCCACTGGTTCTACTGGTGCTGGTGGATCCATCGACATCAATTTTGGGCCAGCTGGTGGATCCATTGACATCAATTTTGGGTCCACTAGTTCTACTGATGATGGTAGATCCATTGATCTCAACTTTGGTTCCACCTATTCTACTGGTAATGAAGGATTTATTTACTTAAATTTTGTTTCGTATTCTTCCTCACACTTCAACACTAATACCAGTACAACTCTTTTGGCACAACAGGAGGACAAACATCCCTGCAACAACGAGGAGGAGATCACCAGGAGGTTCAAACTCTTCCTCTGTTCCCCGTGCACGGCGAGGACGTCTTTGGTAACCTGAAGGCTACTTCCGAGGAAGGTAGCGCTTTTGGTTACTATTCTGGTGGCTCAGGCGGTTACCACAGTGGCTCAAACGTTTCTCTTGAGCTCAGCCTCAACCCATCCGGAGCTACTGACTAGGCTTAGTATAGCATAGTCCTCGCTTTTTTTTTTTTTTTTTTTTTTTTGTAATATAAACTCAATAAGATGGTGTGCATGTTTTCTTTCCTGTTTGTTTAACCAACAACAACACCAAGGATCGAACCTTGGTCACCCAATACTGTTTTCAAAACCATAAACAACTCTACTGCACACATCTTTCATAATGATGCAATAAAAACAATCACTCAAAAAGAATCCAACAATCAATTAAGTCGCATCGAGGTCTAGCTAGTATCCTCTGAGTCAAACCAAACACAACAATTTCATCGATAGGATTAGGGATTTATAAAGCTAAACACATCCTGAGTTAGCTAGGAAAAACCCACGTCTTTAGAGTTACTCTTACAACTCTTATAGAATCTCGATAATTTCATCTATCAATTGCTTCAACAAAAACTCACCACAATTCAATCCCTAACATTTAGCGATTCAGAAATCGAATCAAACTCCATATCACATAGTAATTCACTTGAACCACTATGGATACCTAACAAAGTCACTAAAATCAATATCTGAAATTGCGTTTAACTATATCACCTAAAATCAATCACCAAAGGCAAACCCTTGCCTGACTCTAACATGTCCTCCATGCTTCTTCCTGCACCATACATAGGCCTCAAAATTCAATTTCATTCACTTGAACAAAACTATATTCACAAGTCACGGTCAGGTCATCAACCCATGGTGTTCAAATGAATAAATTTCAAATCCAGTTTTCCTTGTGAATCGCAACATATCGTTCCAAAATGATGCAAGCAACATCAACCACGTATATAAGACATATCTCACGAACTCAATTCAAATTCCGAATCACCAAAACTACTACTAATTCCAATTCTACCAACAATCCTGATTCTGAAGGAATTATAGTACTCAACGACAACCCAAAACAATGGTCTCTCATCTCTAACCATCGAGCACAAAATAAAATTCTTGTCTCGCACCTCAAACCCTGCTTAACAACTTACAAGCACAAGGAAGAAGTAACCACAATAATTTCTTCCCTAACCTCAACCCTACTAACAAACTCCACAAGGACATCTCATTACAAAACAAGATATCTATTATTTGACATGTACATCTCATCTAAAAACATATGTACGTCCAACTTAAGAAGACAAACTTTCTATCCATTAATACTCGTATCCACACTAGGTACGTGCATAGGTCCACATCATGCCTTCAACCAACACTTCAACATCCAAAAGAACCTCACTTCCATACAACAATCCTCGTTGACTTAACAGAGTTGAATCAAGAGGTTCCTATTCCTCAAGGATTGTAACTTGCGGCCACTGAACTTATTCCCATACGAACCTACAAGACAACTGTAAGGTTCTAAGTACAACCCCTTCGAATATCCATCACCTAAGGAGTATAGTATGCTTGGCTAATACATGTATAACACTTAAAACACAGTATAAGTCAAATACAATTTCATATTAACCAAGTCAATACTATAGGGAAGGTATTCACGTTCCCTAAACAACCTAGCGGCCTAAACAACTCCCAACACTCACGCATACCCAATGACTTAGCCAATACCGAAGAGCACACGATGGGGATCCGCTGCAGACGGGCCATCACTCGAAAGGTATTGACACATCACCAAATATGCACCTTACGCTCTGATACCAAACTGTCACGCCCCGGATTTTGAATGATAAATTCAAATCCGAAACCTGAATAATTACAATTACAAAAAAACCAAATCTCGAAACTTCGAGTTCATTATTACAATTCACTCTCACAATATATTATAAAGCTCAAATGAGCATAACACACCTCACAACTTACAATTGTTGTAAAACTCTAACAATTGCTCTAACCGCACGATCACCGTCCTGGTTCTCCTGTCCTGTAGGATTACCCGCTACACAATTTGAATAGTGTACCGGGAGTTGCAACAACACAAAACCCGGTAAGCTTTTTACAGCCAGTATGAGTAAACAAGAAAGAACTGTTGATTTATTAGATTTCAAGACTACCACAAACCCACGTTACTTTCTCACTCTCATATATATATATAGACACTTATGAGTTACTCTCAATTTAGCTCATAAGATCACTCACTCTCATATATATATGTAGACACTTATGAGTTACTCTCAATTTAGCTCATAAGATCCCTCACTCTCATATATATATATAGACACTTATGAGTTACTCTCAAATTCGCTCATAAGATTTCCCAACATTTGGTAGACAGACTCATATATATATATAGACCCTTATGAGTTACTCTCAATTTCCCTCATAAGGTTACCATATATATATTGACACTTATGAGTTACTCTCAATTTCACTCATAAGGTCACTCCACATTTGGCAGACAGACTAGAGCTCTAACTGAACGTAACCACTCGTCCGGCCACAGACGTGATTACGATTTAATACTATTAATAACCACCAGCCCGGTACGAGAGCGTGATTCACTAATAGATGCCATGGTCACCTCGTGACCTAGTGATCTCCACAGATCACAACAATTTATTGTTCCTCAACAATAAAACTCAACACCTCTCACAATATATTGTTTCTCAACAATAAACTCAATACCCCTCACAATATATTGTTTCTCAACAATAAACTCAACACAACTCCAACAATACATATTATTTACAGACATTCACACAGGAATGTCTAATACACCAACAATAGTTCATATGATTGCAAAATAAAGCAATTAAATATATTGGGTTCGTAATATGAACCACGTGAGGTTTACTCACCTCGATATTCCCGCTGCGTCTTCAATTCAACACAATACACACCGAAATCTTTCACCCAAGGGAGACCGTCAATCACCTTGGAAGTCGACGGATCCGATGAACCCTAGTTTCAAAACTCCAAAATTCGATCACCCCGGATCAAATCGCTGCAAGCCTTCTTGGGGATAGCTTCTACTTCCTCTGGGCTAGAAAAGCCCTCAAAGAACTCGAGCTATAGTGGCCGGAGCTGGGAGAACCAAGGTGGCGAAGGAAGACGATTTCCAGCTCGACTGCACCGTGTTCTTCGACTTGTAGCGGCTACCACGTTGGTTATTTCCCCTCGATGTCTTCTACAAAGTTGTAATATAGCTCAAGCCCAACAAAATCCCTTTTGGAATCAACTCGATTCGAGGTCGGATGAGAGAGATATCGGCCGGTGAAGGAAGAGCAGCATCGGGCGAATTCCAGCTCGAGCTGTGCAGCTTCTCGGCCTCCTAGCGCCTTCCATGGTTCTTTTCTCACTTTTATGTCTTCTAGGAAGTTTTAACTGACTTCAAGGCGAATGAAAATGCTTTTGAAATCAAGTCGATCGGAGGTCTGTGGAGGGAGATATGGCCGGTGGAAGAGAGAGGCCGAAATCTGGGCTCGGGAGAGAAAAATCTGCAGAAATGGAAATTTTCGGGATTTTTTTGCTATTTATAGAAATTTCCCCAAATTTCAATTGATCATAACTTTCTCATACGAACTCCGATTTTTGCGTTCCACATATGCACGAGATCGTATCGACGAGCTCTACAACTTTCATGAAGGAAGTTTTCCCAAATTCCCAATGTATAAAAAGTCAACACCTTTGACCTCCCCTAAAACGTTCAGTTTTCGAAATAAAATCGTTCGAACTAATTCCACACTCCTCTAAGCTTCGTACTCGTGTCCACGACCACGAAATCATTTCCAAAACGTCATCGGAAATTAACTTGAATTTTTCGGGTATTACAATAGAATTGAAATTAAAATTAAATGAAATAAAGAAAGTGTAAAAACACATATACAAAGGTGGAACACAAGAAACAAAGATCAAAACTACAATCATATGAATGAAATCCAATTACAATTCCTATAGTTGATTATCTATGTCATGAGAAATAAGTTGACCATGTGAAACATTCAAAGCAAATGATTTCCCATATTTTACTTTCCTTTAATATTTAATCTAAGTGAAAGCACCTAAATTAAACCTATTGAACATGCAATCATAGTCTAGAAAACTAGCTAATCAAGAACACATTCAATGCATGAAGAACAAAGAAAGGATGTCAACCAAAGTGCACAACCTAGTATGAAAAAGTCCATCTATTTGCAATCCTCCTTAATTGATTTCGACTTTTGTCCAAAGCCTTTACTACTTAAATCTAGCACCAATTACATGCATATATCCTAAGTTGGCCATCAAAGAACACGTACATATAAAAGTTTTCCATAATCCAAAATCAATTAAGCAATCTCACATAAGCAACATAAAAATCAACATAAAGAAATCACAATTTTTATTCAAACATAGAAATTGGGCTTAAACTTTGCCCTTAATGTTATTGTTAACTAGAAACAAATTCCTACGAAATTAAATAAGGAAAAAGAATGAATTACACCGTGAGTTGGAGATGGAGATGGAGTGCTTGAAACGTTGAAATCTTGAATCTTGGAAGCAAGCCTTCAATGTGGACGATGGAGGATATGATATTCCCGGCTCCTTCTTCTTCTTCTTCTTCTTACTTGAAAACGCAGAATTTTGCAACTAGAGAATGGAGAGAAAAATGGAATGGAAATGGAGAGACAAAGAAGATGAAATGGATGAAGGAATGTTCTTTAGAGTGAGAGGAGAAGGTGTTTATATAGGGAAGAAAAAGAAGAGTGAAATGATAAATGGAAGAAAAATAATGAAAGTGGTTTGTAAAATATGGAAAAGATGGAGTAATGATGAAATGAAAGCAAGGCATGAAGGTGCAGAAGTATGGAAGTGATGATGATCTATTGGAGCAGAAAAATATATCCAAGGAAAAAGAGAAAAGCATCTAGCTTTCTTCATGTGGGTAGGAAACTTGAACATGTGGTGTTGAGCTGTTTTAGGTCAGTTTCTGCCCTTTTATTCCTTCAATTATTTCTCCAACAGGAATTCAGTTTTGGCTCGTGACTTCTTCATATGAAATGATCTACCATGAGTGTAGATCATTTTGGTAAAATTTCAGAATTTATTTCCATGCCTTTGGGCTGGAAATGCTGCTGGACCTCTTACAGGTCCAGTTTTCCAGTTTTGCTTCTGCAGGAAATTGGGCTGACTGTTTGAAGGCCTTCCACTCAATTATAGCTCTGGCACTCTTCATAAGAAATGATCCTTAGGATGTGTAGAATGGATCTGGAAAGTTTCAGCTCATTTGAAGTTCATTTGGTCTGGCGGTCGCTCCTTCTTCCTTGCTTGGCTTGGTTTCTCCTAGCCGGAGTAGGAAAATGTGTAAAATTGACATTTTAGTACATTTCCATTTTTCTCCACCATTTATAGGTAAGTGTGGACCTAATGCTCATTTCACCATCATTTACTCCAATGTACCTAAGAAAATAGAAATTGAGTTAAAAATCGATTCGTTAAGGAATTAACTAAGCAAAATGTGAGGAATTAACTATTAAAATACCACTTTAAAATGCTCCTATCATTCATCCATAAGAAATAAACTTAGATATTCAATCCTAATGGAGTTCAAAAAGCTTGCTGTCCATGCCACTTGATTAACTGAAGTACTGAACTAATCCAAAGCCTTCGAGAAGAGAGGTAATCGAAAACCAGGTTACAGCAGCAAAAAGACAAAATGTAACCTTTCAAGACATCAAGCATACTACCTGAAAAGAAAACAAAATGATAGGGTTTAGAATAAGTGAGAACACAAAAGAGAAGAGAGCATGAAGATAAATGGAATTGCTAACCTCCTAAATTTCTTTCACTGCCTAGGAGACCAGCTCCGAGCACACATAAAGGCATGCAGTGTGTTGGGCTTCATGTGAACCATATTTCTATCAGCTGGCCTTGGTCCAGTACTGAATGCCTGATGTGAAGTTGCAAGCATAACTGGAATGGCCAAAAAATCACGTGCAATCTTACAAAGAATAGGATACTTGGTGCCTGCAGTGCTCCACCAAGCCAATACATCAAAATCCTTACTCCAAGGTAAGACGGGTTCTTCCAGATAGCCTTTCAATTGAGTGAACTTCTCGTAGTCTTGTAACACACTAAATGTATGATTCACATGTCTTGGAGTAGCCCCTTCAGAATCAGATACAGAAGCAGATGATTCACTTGTGCAGTTCACTTTTTCAGAAACACGGAGTGCATATTCATCAAATAGTTTGTCAAAGGCCCCCAATACAGCTGCAGCTTGTGAGCTTCCATCCGGCCCCTTGACTTTGGAAGAAGCAAATTCGACGTATTTCATTTTAAACCGAGGATCCAGAGCTGCAGATATTCCTAACAGCAAGAACATTTTATCCCAATACCTGTCAAAAGCTTTCAACATACCCTTAACTACTGTATTAACAAAACTATCAGAGTCAACCGATGCTTGGGTCAGAATTTCATGAAGCTCATGTAGGTGATAAAGATAAACATTAGCAGTCAGTTGCTTTGCTTGAAATAAAGCATTTGACACTTCATATATGCTGTCTACGATCTTACAAACTCCTTCAACTTTCTTCCATTCCTCAGGGGTGGGTACAACATCAGTGTCAACTGAAGAGTATTCTCCCGCTGACCATAACTCCAGAGCTTCTTTTAGATGGGAATTTGTCACATTCCACACAGGAGTTATAGATACAAAACCACACAAGAAAGATAGCTTGTCAACTATTTTTTTAATCTTGTTAAATGCACCCTGCACCATTGTGGCTATCATTTCCTCAAAACAATACACACGAAACAACTGATCATTAAGTTGGATTCCCTTCTTTTCTTGAATGTGATTCTTCACGCACCCAACCAATTGATCGTAGCCAACATCATCATTAATCATAGCGAGTGTGGATATCTTCTTCTCAATGCCAAACTCCTCAAGCCACCTAAAAACACCCCAATCATCATCGTCATAAAGAACAGCAGACGGGCCCAAATCCTCCTTAAGCATAAGACCACGAGAGTGAAGCACCCACTTTTGCAGTTTCCACTTCTCATCAACAAAATGAGCAGAGAGGCACAAGTAATCATCAGGACAGAAGCCGTTACTAGGATTTTCATGCCTCAATATCTCCACCGACAAGCTAATCATTCCATCAAATTTTCCCAAGAATTCCTTAACTCCCGCTTTCCTTTCCTTATAGATTTTGCAGAATTCACTCCCAACCTCTTTGAAATTAGGCTTAAACCGCGGGTTAAGCACCTCCAAAAATCTTCTAAATCCAACGCCTTCAAGAAGGTTAGGTGGAGTGTCTGGATCAGCAATGTACTCAGCAAGTGCCCTCTGAAATCTTTCCTCTTGCTCAGCTGCCTCAGCATCACTTAATGGAACCCTAGACATATCTACCAAACATAAAATTATTAGTACCATTCCAACCCATTTCTTAAAACTTCCATTACGAAATCAAAGTAACAAGTAAACTAACATTGGCGTATAAACAAGGATACCCATTAACAACAATACCCAAAATCTTGCACTAACATCATAAAAATGTAAACTTTATCAACCACAGCACTCAAATCTTATATCAACAATAAAGATGATAAAAAAATTGATCATGCTTATAAATCATTATACTTCAAAATGACGGATCAAGTAGTTAGTGAAAAAAAATATTTATATATTTATGTAGCATGAAAAGCATGACAAGGTTAAGGGACTGATAGAAGCCAAAAATATTCTACATTTATTTTGCTAAAGTGAATAATATAGATACAATTTTGAGATGGAGACAAACCTGAAACGATGTTTGGGATGAGAGGCCCAGAAGAAGAATTGAGGAAAGAGCACAATGAAATTTGGGGTTTTTTTTGTAGGAACTAGGAAGTGGAATAGACTGAGAGAGAGAAAATCATAAATAGAGAAAGGGTTGCTGTGCCTAGGTTAGGTTATGCTTCGTTTTGGCGGGAAAGTGAGTAAGGAGAGTATCAGAGCCGTACATGTGGTTAGCTTAGGAACAAAGTCCGCCTTTCATTAGACCTGTAAATGGATCGGATTTGGATCGGATCGACCTAAATCCAAATCCGTTTACTTAAAAAAAAATTCGATCCAAACCCGCTCCGTTAACCCGGAGGATCATTGATAGCTCGATCCAAATCCGTATCCGCCGGATTAACGGATACCCGATCCGCTAATCCGACCCGTTTATAATTTTAAATATTTTAAAATTTTAAATAATAATATTAAATTTATATCATGATACCTCATAAGATATTAATAAAATATTAAAACAACATGAAAAGTATCACCAAAAGTAGAATTACATTATCAAAATTCTTAATGTTTCTTGGAATGTTGGGTGATGGACTATCCCTTAGATTTCTGCAAAAAAAATTGTATTAGAAATATAAAATATATGATATTATATATATATATATTTTAAATAATATATTAATAAAAAATAATATTTTATTATTACAAAAACGGGCCGGATCATTAACGGATCGGATCGACCTAAATCCGTATTTGATCTGTTGAATAAACGGGTTAACGGATTCGGATCATTAACGGATCAACGGATCAAAATTTTCGATCAAAACCCGTCCAATAGCCACGGATCTGGAGCGGGTCCGGATCAAAATCCGGTCCATTTACAGGTTTACCTTTCATATTCTATGGATCTATTTTTTTTTTCCTCAATGCTGATCTTGGCTTGGAGTAGGCCTATGTAGTATGTACCATGTAGGCTTTGAATTTATGGCTTCTAAGGTATTGATTTTACAAATAACTAACATGTTATAGTCTATCGGTTATAAGAGTCATTAGTTATTATTAAGGAGATTATATATTTCATCTGGCAATTTGGTATCAGTTAGGCTACGTTTTTTGGTTGGCAGTGGATACTGAAATTATTTAATGATCTTGAGAGTGTAATACCATGAGTCCATGACTTAAAAACTGTCGCTTTTTGTCGTTCACGAAAGAATTTTGTTTATGTGTTTAGAGGATGAGCTCGATATCTGCTTCTAATATTTTAATTAAGAGAAAAATTCAGTCATCGTCCCCAAATTATGCTGTCAAGGCCAATTTGATATCTGAACTCTCAAAAGTATCAATGTGATAACCAAACACCTATTTTGACATCAACGTGATACTTCCGTCCAAAATTTGTGACGGCTCCGTCTGTTTGCTGACGTGGCAAGGGTAAAATTGTCTTTCTCAACTAATTGATTAAAAAAAAAAAAATGAGATCGAGTTCTGTCTCTCTCTCTCTCTCTTCCTTTGCCAATCTGATCCTCTCTCCTTTCTATCACAATTGGTTATTTTTCTGGGAATGGATTTGTGGGTTTATAAACAGCAACCGAAATGGAGAATTTTTTTTTTAATCGAAAGCATCTGTGGCTTATGAAGAATAGTCGGAGCAACGTGAGAAGCCTCTGGGGAGGAGAGCCGAGGTGGATGTCCGGCGCAACCAACTGGGAAACCGGTAAGCCCCACCACTTCTCCTCCTTATTATCCTCCTCCACCACTCCCACCAGTAAGCCCCGCCATAGCTGCAGCTTCCCAACCCCAAACGGCGCCGTGATGCCGCGCCATCGGCTGCCGCAGCTTGACCTGGAGCTTCTCTCCCTTAAGAGCTCCGAGTCCTACACCTCCCTCGAGGACCTCCTCCCCTCCTCCTCAATCCCTTTTCAAAGATTTGTACTATTTTTCTTTGTTACAATATGTCTCTCCACCAATCCAATCAATCATCTTTTGAAGCGCCTGAAGCACCGTTCTTCCCGGTCAGCTTTATGCTTGCAGCGGAGCCATTCGACTGACTATTCACCGGCTGCAAGGTTGGCAAGGTTGGTTCAATCAATTAACACATACATGAATTTCAATACCCAAAAGTGAAATTGTAATGCAATGATTGTAATGTTACCTCAGCTGTGGCTTTGGTCATTTTCGATGATTTAGCAGCCCTGTAATTTAGGAATTGGAAGAAAGCTGTTTGCCCATAATGGGTGAAGTTTTGCCCAGAGATACCGGGATAGCTCGGTTTGCCGGCGACCCGCGAACCCAATCGCCCGACCCGAAACGCGGAACGATCGTGAACCAGATTGGTGACTCCAGCGATCCCATATTTATTCAGCTAATCCACCTTCTGCATCAGGTCTAGTGCGCTTGTTTATAGACTTCGACTATTGCTAGACTTCTGCAGCAGATTGGTTGCACTGTTCATCTTCTTTTCCTTAATCTGAAGAAGATAATGACTATTCCGATAAGAAAAAAATGATAATATCTAAAAGATTTTTAACCTAATTCCTTATTACTACTAATATCTACTTTTACTTGTTTACCCTTTCAAACTTATGTGATTTTCATAGTATATGTATAAGGGATATTTACGTAAAAAAGTTATGTTTCCAAATACGCTATTAGAATTATGATTAGAAATCCTGATTTTTATTTATATTATGGTATCTAATTATTATTTTTTTATAATTATATTTATCATATGTAATTTATTTTTAATTAAAATTTTTAACTGATATATCTTAACGTACCGCGTTCCATAGAGACTGGCTTACCACGTACCCGTACCGCGTACCCGTTCCGCAATGACCCGCGATCCAGGTAACACTGGTTTTGCTTTTGCCATCCCCTGGGGTTGAGCCCTATAGGTTTAACAAATTTTGATTCAGTTAGGAGCCCAACTAGGCAGCCCCTTTAGGTCCCCAAGACCACCTCTTCACGGGCATAAGAGGAGCTGGGTAGTAGTAAAGTAGGCTTAAGCAACATCGACTCTCCTGATGATGATGTCAAGTTTTCTGGGAAAGTTCCTAGATCATCAGAGAAGAAGAAGAAAAGAAGAAGAAGATGAAGAAGAAGGAAAAAGAAAAAGAAAAAAAATGAATTAACAAAAGAAAAGGGTACATTGGTCTTTTTCTTTGTTTTTGGTCTTCATGTGCTTGCCACGTCACTTTTTTAACGGAACCGTCACAAATTTTGGACGGAAGTATCACGTTGATGTCAAAATAGGTGTTTGGGTATCACATTGATACTTTTGAGAGTTCAGGTATCAAATTGGCCTTGGCAGCATAGTTTGGGGACGGTGACTGACTTTTTCTCTTTAATTAATTAGTCCCTTCTAATGATCGAGGTTTTGACTTTTAATCTCTCCTAAATTGTACGAGTACTTAAGGTTAATGCAGTGTGTTTGTCTAGCCTCTCGGTTTTGTTCTGAATCTTGAACAAAAAAAAGGATTTTTTCCTAATTCCTAATAATAAGATTAGTTTCCTAGTTTTTTTTAAGATTCCTAATGACTTGATGAGATTGTGCTCCATATAAGGCACCAATTGAATTGTATTTTCACAATTCATAATTCGACGATCTCAACGAGCCATGTTTTCCAGGGCTTTTAGGTAACCTAAAACGAAATCCAGTGCCCAAAGCTCCATGTTAGACAAGTTACATGAGACGCTTGGGATGCTTGAGAAAAATGAGATCGGATCGACTAGAGAAGAAGGCTGCTGTTGAATTTGAAAGGGCCAAAGAATTCGCCAGAGCAAAGAATAAAAGCTGTGCTATACAATGTTTGAAGAGGAAGAGGATGTTCAAAAAGCAAATAGAGAAAGTTGGAAATTTCCGATTGCGAATCCATAATCAGATGATGATCCTACAAGGTGAAAAAATGAAGGCAATGCAGAAAGCAATCAACATTGATGACGTGGATAAGACCGTAGATGAGATTAATGAGAAACAGATCCAGGAAGCTTTGTCAACTCCAATTGGTTCAGCTGCTGATTTTGATGATGATGCATTGGTAACAGAACTTGAAGAGTTGGATCGAACATACAATTAGTTCCTGCAACTACAACTACAGTTCTTACAGGGATTAGGCAACCAACTCATCCTATTCCCCACAAGCGCGAAGAAAATGAACAGGTTGCTTTGTAGGGTGAGATGGCAATATAGGCAGCTTACAAAATGCATGTGGTGGTAGAGTCTTTGAATTTTCTGATGCTTTATCGAGTGTTTATGCTTGAAAGTTGAAACATTAATTTAAATTGCATTTTATGATGAACTTTATTTTTGTACAAGGCATTGGAAACCTTTATTTGACAAGAATATTGAACTCGATTAAACTCAAATCAAACTTTCACTAGCTGTCAGATAAAACTAAGTGCATTTTCTTGAAAATATTCTTAAGGGGAATATCACAAATTAATGGTCACGAAATTCTTATTCTGTCAATCACTTTAGTCACTTTGCATTCTCCGTCAATATCTCAGTCAACTAGATGATAGTTTTGCACATAGGCATTTTTTATAGGGTAATTTGGTCAAAATCTCACTTTAGCCATTTCTCCCAATCAATCCAATTCAGACTTCTTAGTTTTTCACCAGTGGCTAGACGAAGATATCTTTGATATTGTGGCAAATTTTCTTTAACGGAAAAATAACGGAGTGACTAAAGGGAATAACGGAGTTAAAATTGAGTGACCATAGTGATATATTTAAAAACTGAGTAACCAAAGTGTCCAACAGATAAAATGTTGAGAGATCATTTGTGATATTCTCCATATTCTTAATAATCTTAGTTCTTTGTTTCTCAAATCTATATGACTCGTTGATTAACTTTTGTCTCTAATTGTAATTGTAAGAACCTCGATTTTCAATCAAAGCAAAACTTAGTGGCAGTTTTAACTAATGAAGCAGTCTTCCCGATTTGGTGGAGGACAAGGTGATGTCAAATCTTAATTGTTTAAACATGCAGCAAGGAGACAAATGCTTTAAACTTAGAGCCTTCAAATATATATAATTGACGTGATTGTCAATTGCATATGGTGGTCCAATGGAAGTGATGAACAAGAAGACAAAAAGAATAATGTTTGATTGTTCAAATATGTATGTGTGCAGCATGCCGTATCAAAAGGAAAGCATGGAATAATCAAATTGCCACCTATTAAAAGGTATAATCAAATTGCCTTATTTTCTGGAATCAGTATAAAGAGTGGTGGCAGACACTTTTAATCAAGGTAGTGGTGTGTTCCGTGTTTTAAGCGGTAGTGGGAAGACGTTAAAATCACATAAAAAGAAAGACCAGTGCTTTAATATTTTACGTGATTAAAGCATAATTGGAAGTGCTACAACTTTGTGACAAGGAACAAGACCACGTCCTTGGAAGAATCATACAATTAAGCTTGTGCTTTTGCTCAGATTGTCCATGAAATGGTGAAACAGTGATAAGCTAGCCCCAGACAATTTCTCTCTCTCCTCCCTCCCGAGCCCGTTTCTGGGCTTCCCATTTGCCGGCCAAACTCTCTCTCCTCTGGCCACAATTCTTCAAGTTTCTTGGCTTGTTGAACTCGCCTTGAGTTGTTGAACAAGCACCAAGATGTACAGCGCCTGAAGTGGAGGTTTTAACGTTCGTCGGAGCTTCGCCGGTTCCTGGAAAATTTCTGGCCAAACCAGACTGTTTTCAGGTATTTTCGACCACTTCTGTTCATTTTCTAACTTCATGCTAGTTAGGAAAGTTGTTCAACTCGATGAAATGAAGAGGAGCAGCCTGGCCCAGGCGCCATTGGCGGTGGTCGGCGGCGGCTCTGCCTCTAATTCCGGCGGCTGCTTCCGGCCACCCCAAGGGTAGTTTCTGTCCATTTTTATGTTCTACATGTCGATACGAGCATTTCAATATACAACGTGTAATTTTTGGATATAGTATGATTAAGTTATGAATTTTACGATTTCGATCGATTTCGATCGTTCGATTTATGATCTGCGAAGATCGGATCGTTCGATAGACTTGTAGTTTTGATATAATGATAGTAGAACTGTCCTGATGACTTTGTGTGGACACGGGTGAAGATCCGACTGCTGGATCTTCGTATAAGTGCGTTTTATGAATTGTGCAGACGATTGTGAATCGTATTTTGAGCTGTTAAGAAGACGCAGCGGGAATTTAGAGGTGAGTAAATCTCACATGGTTCATTTAGACGCAACCGAATTTCCTTATTGCACAATTAATTGTTATGTTTGAAAAATGTTTTTTTTTAAGAAATGAGTTAAAAGTATAAAAAAAAATGAATTTCTTGGTTTTTACTACGTGTGAACTATAGTTGGTATTAGTGGTCATTCCTGAGTGGATGATTACGTGTATATATATATATATATATATATATATATATATATATATATTTATTTACGTGAATATATATGGAATGGTGTGACATTGAGGTGTGTGTGGAATTGTGATAACTTGGTTATGATATGATATTGTTTTTTTAAATTGCCATGATTAATTGTGATAATGATTATCGATGAATGTTTGTGATAATCATGTTGACCTTGTGAGTTGAATATAAGGTAGAGAATGTAGGGTTCCGAGGACTGAATGGTCTAAGGTCCTTCGGTTTAAAGATAACCGGAGTGTATGTATTCTGAGGACAGGGGAAAGGTTCAAAGTTCGAAGGTTATTAAGTAACCCGGAAATATGTCGATTACTTGAACCTAGGCCAAGGTGTAATACCCCGAAAAATCCAAATTAATTTCCGTGGATTTTTAGAAATGATTTCACGATAGTGGGAGCGAGTACGAGGCTCGGAGAAGTTGTGGAATTAGTTCGAACGATTTAATTTTCGAAAACGAACGTTATTTAGGGGGTCTCAAAAAGTGACTTTTTATACGTTCGAAATTTGGGAAAACTTCCTTCATGAAAGTTGTAGAGCTCGTCGATACGATCTCGTGCATATGTGGAACCCAATATTCGGAGTTCGTATGAATAAGTTATGAATATTTGAAAATTGAGAATTTTCTATAAATACAAAAAATCAGATTTCCCAATAAGGAAACCCGAAAATTTCCAGATTTTTCTCCTCCTCGCTGCCTTGGCTTCACGGCGTCGCCACGACTTCATCCGGTCACCTATGGCCATGAAATTGATATCAATCTCTTCGCCTTGAAACCAGCTTTCCATTCATATATGTCTTGCATCCTATCATTCACCATAGACAACGAATCGAAGCAAAGAAGGTCAGACCATTTTTCATGCATTTCTTCAAATTCCAGCCAACTCCGGCAAAGGTAGGAGGGGAGACCAACTGGGCTTTGTTCGCCTTGCCATGCTCTATAAACTCACCAAGTTTCACATCTCGATTCAACCCGAGGAAGACGAATTTCAGATTTGAGCGATTTTGGGCGATTTCGGCCTCTTTCTTCTTGAGGTAATTTTCGACCACTTCCGGTCATTTTTAGACTTCATGCTAGTTAGGAAAGTGGTTGGGCTTGATGAGATGAAGAGGAGCAGCCCGGCCCCGACACCATTGGCGGTGGTCGGCGGCGGCTCTGCCACTAACTCCGGCGGCCCTTTCCGGCCAACTCCGGGGGTCAAAAATATAGTTTCTGTGCATTTTTAGATTCTATATTTCAATACGATCATTTCAATATATTATACGCAATTTTCGGATATCGTATGATTTAGTTATGAATTTTACGATTTCGAACGATTTCGATTGTTCGATTAATGATCTGTGAAGATCGGACCGTCTGATGGACTTGTAGTTTTGATATGTTGATCGTATGACTGTCCCAATGACCTTGTGTGGTCATGGGCGAAGATCCGACCGTTGGATCTTCGTATAATTGCAAAACAGTGATTCGGGAGGCGATTCGTGAGAATCCGTCCGTCGGATTTTTATATAAGTTAGAATCCGACCGTTGGATTGTCGTTTAAGTATGTTTTGGAATTGTTAGCTAAATTCAAGTCACATTTGATTAGGTGATTGACGGATTGATTTGGCGGACGATTCGTAAAATCGTTGTTGAGCTGTTAAGAAGACGCAGCTGGATTAGAGGTGAGTAAACCTCACGTGGTTCATATTACGAACCCAATACAATTAATTGCTTTATTTTGTTGCAATCATATGAACTATTGTTGGTGTTACTAGACATTCCTGTGTGAATGTCTGTATATATATTATTACGTGAAATAATATGTATTGTTGGAGTTGTGTTGAGTTATTGTTGAGAAACAATATATTGTGAGAGGTATTGAGTTTATTGTTGAGAAACAATATATTGTGAGAGGTGTTGAGTTTTATTGTTGAGGAACAATAAATTGTTGTGATCTGTGGAGATCACTAGGTCACGAGGTGACCATGACATCTATTAGTGAATCACGCTCTCGTACCGGGCTGGTGGTTATTAATAGTATTAAATCGTAATCACGTCTGTGGCCGGACGAGTGGTTACGTTCAGTTAGAGCTCTAGTCTGTTTGCCAAATGTGGAGTGACCTTATGAGTGAATTTGAGAGTAACTCATAAGTGTCAATATATATATGGTAACCTTATGAGGGAAATTGAGAGTAACTCATAAGAGTCTATATATATATATGAGTCTGTCTACCAAATGTTGGGAAATCTTATGAGCGAATTTGAGAGTAACTCATAAGTGTCTATATATATATATATATGAGAGTGAGTGATCTTATGAGCTAAATTGAGAGTAACTCATAAGTGTCTATATATATATATATGAGAGTGAGAAAGTAACGTGGGTTTGTGGTGGTCTTGTAATTTAATAAATCAACAGTTCTTTCTTGTTTACTCATACTGGCTGTAAAAAGCTTACCGGGTTTTGTGTTGTTGCAACTCCCGGTACACTATTCAAATTGTGTAGCAGGAAATCCTACAGGACAGGAGAACCAGGACGGTGATCGTGCGGTTAGAGCAATTGTTAGAGTTTTACAACAATTGTAAGTTGTGAGGTGTGTTATGCTCATTTAGAGCTTTACAATATTGCTTGTGAGAGTGAATTGTAATAATGAACTCGAGGTTTCGAGATTTGGAGTTTGTGTACCGTGTGGTGAGGTTATATTGAGAAAAAAATTCAGAACGTTTATTTGATTAAGTGGTTTAATTCATGTTTCGGATTTGAATTTATCATTCAAAATTCGGGGCGTGACAGTTTGGTATCAGAGCGTAAGGTGCATATTTGGTGATGTGTCAATACTTTCCGAGTGATGGCCCGTCTGCAGCGGATCCCCATCGTGTACTCTTCGGTATTGGCTAAGTCATTGGGTATGCGTGAGTGTTGGGAGTTGTTTAGGCCGCTAGGTCGTTTTAGGAACGTGAATACCTTCCCTATAGTATTGACTTGGTTAATATGAATTTGTATTTGACTTATACTATGTTTTAAGTGTTATACATGTATTAGCCAAGCATACTATACTCCTTATGTGATGGATATTCGAAGGGGTTGTACTTAGAACCTTACAGTTGTCTTGTAGGTTCGTATTGGAATAAGTTCAGTGGCCGCGAGTTACAATCATTGAGGAATAGGAACCTCTTGATTCAACTCTGATAAGTCAACGAGGATTGTTTTATGGAAGTGAGGTCCTTTTGGATGTTGAAGTGTTTGGTTGAAGGCATGATGTTGACCTATGCACGTACCTAGTGTGGATACGAGTATGAATTGTTATAAATTTTGTCTTCTTAAGTTGGATATACAGATGTTTTTGGATGGGATGTACGTATCAAGGATTAAATATCTTGTTTTGTAATGAGATGTCCTTGTAGAGTTTGTTAGTAGGGTTGAGGTTAGAGAAGAAATTATTGTGGTTACTTCTTCCTTGTGCTTGTAAGTTGTTAAGCAGGGTTTAAGGTGCGAGACAAGAATTTTATTTTGTGCTCGATGGTTAGAGATGAGAGACCATTGTTTTGGGTTGTCGTTGAGTACTATAATTCCTTCAGAATCAAGATTGTTGGTAGAATTGGAATTAGTAGTAGTTTTGGTGATTCGGAATTTGAATTGAGTTCGCGAGATGTGTCTTATATACGTGGTTGATGTTGCTTGCATCATTTTGGAACGATACGTTACGATTCACAAGGAAAACTGGATTTGAAATTTATTCATTTGAACACCATGGGTTGATGACCTGACCGTGACTTGTGAATATAGTTTTGTTCAAGTGAATGAAATTGAATTTTGTGGCCTTTGTGTGGTGAACTAGTTTTCTTAAGTTTTGGATCGTAGTATGGAGATGGACTGCAGTGAATTTGAAGTTGTTGTGTGTTTTAAGTTTAAGTAGGCGGGACACTTAAAGTTTTGCAATGGAGTTGATTTTGGTGTCATTAATTGGGAGAGTTAGAATCAGTTCTTGTGAATGATGTTGGATGAGAGTGTGTGCCTTTGGTGATTGATTTTAGGTGTTATAGTTAAACGCAATTTCGGATATTGATTTTAGTGACCTTGTTAGGTATATCCATAGTGGTTCAAGTGAATTACTATGTGATATGGAGTTTGATTCGATTTCTGAATCGCTAAATGTTAGGGATTGAATTGTGGTGAGTTTTTGTTGAAGCAATTGATAGATGGAATTATCGAGATTCTATAAGAGTTGTAAGAGTAACTTTAAAGATGTTGGTTTTTCCTAGCTAACTCAGGAAGTGTTTAGCTTTATTAATCCCTAATTCTAGCGACGAAATTATTGTGTTTGGTTTGACTCAGAGGATACTAGCTTGACCTCTGTGTGACTTAATTGATTGCTAGGTTTTGAATGATTGTTTGTGATAAATCATTTTGAAAGATGTGTGCAGCAGAGTTCTCGATGGTTTTGAAAAGAGTATTGAGTGACCAAGGTTCGATCCTTGGTGTTGTTGTTGGTTAAACAAAAAGAAAAGAAAACATGCACACAATCTTATTGATTTTATATTACAAAAAGGGAAACGAGGACTATGCTATACTAAGCCTAGTCAGCAGCTCCGGATGGGTTGAGGCTGAGCTCAAGAGAAACGTTTGAGCCACTGTGGTAACCGCCTGAGCCACCAGAATAGTAACCAAAAGCGCTACCTTCCTCGGAAGTAGCCTTCAGGTTACCAAAGACGTCCTCGCCGTGCACGGGGAACAGAGGAAGAGTTTGAACCTCCTGGTGATCTCCTCCTCGTTGTTGCAGAGATGTTTGTCCTCCTGTTGTGCCAAAAGAGTTGTACTGGTATTAGTGTTGAAGTGTGAGGAAGAATATGAAACAAAATTTAAATCAAGAAATCCTTCATTACCAGTAGAATAGGTGGAACCAAAGTTGAGATCAATGGATCTACCATCATCAGTAGAACTAGTGGACCCAAAATTGATGTCAATGGATCCACCAGCTGGCCCAAAATTGATGTCGATGGATCCACCAGCACCAGTAGAACCAGTGGACCCAAAATTGAGATCAATGGATCCACCAGTACCAAGAGAACTAGTTCCCATGGGCACTGGAGCAGCCTGATTACACCTATTCATCTGCTTCTCTCGAGCCCTGACGTTTTGGAACCAAAAGTAAATGTTCTTACCCTCAACATGTCCATACTGGTTCAGCTGGAGGCAGATCTCGTGAATGTGCTCTGTAGTTGGGCACTTAAATCCCTTGACGTAGTAAAGATCCTTGAGGATTCTTATTTGTTCTGGAGTAGGAATCCACCTGGTACGGCTTCGCCAGAAATCCATGTTGGCACTACTTCCGGCTGCTTGGGTGTTTCCTCCCTCCTCTGTTGGTTGCTGTTGTTGTAGTTCCATTTGTTGCGGGGTTTGGAGCTCCATTAGTTGCAGAGTTTGTGGCTCTTGGGTCATGGGGTGAGAGGATGTGAAAATCGAGGAATACATGGTTTAGTGTTTGAGGGAGATTTTGTTAGAAGGATTGGAGTTGTTGAACTGGTGATTGGAGATCTGAGATTCTCAGAGGAAAGATGAGATCGAATCTTCAAATGGAAGAAAAGATCTGAGAAAGAAGGATTGAAGATTTGGAGGAAAAGATTGAAGATCTGAGAGTGAAAAACTGGGGATTTGAGAAGAGAAAGGCTGAAGAGTTGAGAGAGAAAGACTTGAGCTCGGAAGAAAATTTCTTTTCCTTTGGAGTGAACAGTTTTTCTCCAGAATGCACCTATTTATAGAACAAGGTGAGCAGATCTCCACCGTTGGATGGACGATCTCTGAGATTCATTCTACGCGTTGGATTAAAGTCGCCTGAAAACACGGAAAAGCTGTTGGCGCGTGGAGAGCGTGTGAGGGGACTGAGAGAATCTCGAGGCGCTGTGGCAGACAGCTTTAGCCGAAAGTAAATTTGACTTCCGTAAATCACGGAAGAGACGTGTCGTGGCACGTGGAGTGTACCGACAGTTTGTTTTTATTCTATCGCTTATTATAGAATAAATAAAAGGAGTTGCATGGATAGTAACGAGAGCAGCTGGTGCTCTAGTGGTTGAAGAGCAAAGTCCCTGTACTAGAGGTCCGAGGTTCGAACCTTGCCTCTCGTTTATTTTTATTATGTTCGCTTATGACATAATAAGTATAACATTTGTACACATTATATTAAGCACAGCTTGTGCTCCAGTGGTTGGAGACAAAGGTTTTGTGCAGCAGGTTGAGGTTTCGAACCTTGCCTCCCCCGTTATTTTATTTATGTCGCTTATGACATAATAAATATAACACGTGAGCATATATTAATGAAGGCAGCTCTTGCTTCAGTGGTTGGGAGCAAAACCTTCGTGTTCGAGGTCGGGAGTTCGAACCTTACCTCCTACAAATATTTTTGGATCTCGTATATGCTTGATATACGGACGCATATACGGTATGTACGGTATATATACGTATATACGGTCTGTATGGTATGCATACGTATATACGGTATACCTACGGTATGTACAATTTCATACCGTAGCCGAGCTAAAAAGTTGTGGGCCGAATAGTAGGCCCGAATAGTAAGCCCAAATTGGTTGGGCCTATTCAAAATGCGTTTGGTTCGGCCGAATGGTAGGCCCAAATGTTAAGCCCAATTGTTCGGCCCGAATGGTAGGCCCAAAAGGTAAGCCCAATTGTTCGGCCCGAATAGTAGGCCCAAATGTTAAACCCAAATTGGTTTGGGCCGGTTCGAAATGTGGATGGTCCGATTTCTTCAGGCCCAAATGGCCAGCCCTAGTGCTTAGCCCAAGGATTGAGCAAGCCCAAGTCATCATCACTGGGTGACATAATTTATTGGCGTGCTTTTGGGGATGATTGTTTTGAGTGATGCATCTCTATGGTTGTAAAGAGTGGTGCATGCTTAAGTTTTACTATGGAGATTTACCGTGATGCTAATTGAGTAGCGAAACACTTTGTGGGAGTGTTTACTGTGCTTGTATGCCAGTACAGAGTGATGATCTATGTGAAGATCTATGTGATGATCTATGTGAGGATCTATGAGATGATCCACGTGATGATTTTGTGTAATTGATGTGGAGTGATGTTGAGCAGTTGTTTTGTGAATCCACATTGTGATGAAAGGATTTAGTGGCCATAGGAATGTATTTTTATACAAAGGGCCGTGGCTTTGTAGATTACTACAGATTTGGAAAAGATGGAGATTCTATGGTTAGGTCAACCTTAATCGAGAGGAATTGACTTACGCTCAAATTTCGGGACGAAATTTCTTTAAGGAGGGTAGATTGTAATACCCCGAAAAATCCAAATTAATTTCCGTGGATTTTTAGAAATGATTTCACGATAGTGGGAGCGAGTACGAGGCTCGGAGAAGTTGTGGAATTAGTTCGAACGATTTAATTTTCGAAAACGAACGTTATTTAGGGGGTCTCAAAAAGTGACTTTTTATACGTTCGAAATTTGGGAAAACTTCCTTCATGAAAGTTGTAGAGCTCGTCGATACGATCTCGTGCATATGTGGAACCCAATATTCGGAGTTCGTATGAATAAGTTATGAATATTTGAAAATTGAGAATTTTCTATAAATACAAAAAATCAGATTTCCCAATAAGGAAACCCGAAAATTTCCAGATTTTTCTCCTCCTCGCTGCCTTGGCTTCACGGCGTCGCCACGACTTCATCCGGTCACCTATGGCCATGAAATTGATATCAATCTCTTCGCCTTGAAACCAGCTTTCCATTCATATATGTCTTGCATCCTATCATTCACCATAGACAACGAATCGAAGCAAAGAAGGTCAGACCATTTTTCATGCATTTCTTCAAATTCCAGCCAACTCCGGCAAAGGTAGGAGGGGAGACCAACTGGGCTTTGTTCGCCTTGCCATGCTCTATAAACTCACCAAGTTTCACATCTCGATTCAACCCGAGGAAGACGAATTTCAGATTTGAGCGATTTTGGGCGATTTCGGCCTCTTTCTTCTTGAGGTAATTTTCGACCACTTCCGGTCATTTTTAGACTTCATGCTAGTTAGGAAAGTGGTTGGGCTTGATGAGATGAAGAGGAGCAGCCCGGCCCCGACACCATTGGCGGTGGTCGGCGGCGGCTCTGCCACTAACTCCGGCGGCCCTTTCCGGCCAACTCCGGGGGTCAAAAATATAGTTTCTGTGCATTTTTAGATTCTATATTTCAATACGATCATTTCAATATATTATACGCAATTTTCGGATATCGTATGATTTAGTTATGAATTTTACGATTTCGAACGATTTCGATTGTTCGATTAATGATCTGTGAAGATCGGACCGTCTGATGGACTTGTAGTTTTGATATGTTGATCGTATGACTGTCCCAATGACCTTGTGTGGTCATGGGCGAAGATCCGACCGTTGGATCTTCGTATAATTGCAAAACAGTGATTCGGGAGGCGATTCGTGAGAATCCGTCCGTCGGATTTTTATATAAGTTAGAATCCGACCGTTGGATTGTCGTTTAAGTATGTTTTGGAATTGTTAGCTAAATTCAAGTCACATTTGATTAGGTGATTGACGGATTGATTTGGCGGACGATTCGTAAAATCGTTGTTGAGCTGTTAAGAAGACGCAGCTGGATTAGAGGTGAGTAAACCTCACGTGGTTCATATTACGAACCCAATACAATTAATTGCTTTATTTTGTTGCAATCATATGAACTATTGTTGGTGTTACTAGACATTCCTGTGTGAATGTCTGTATATATATTATTACGTGAAATAATATGTATTGTTGGAGTTGTGTTGAGTTATTGTTGAGAAACAATATATTGTGAGAGGTATTGAGTTTATTGTTGAGAAACAATATATTGTGAGAGGTGTTGAGTTTTATTGTTGAGGAACAATAAATTGTTGTGATCTGTGGAGATCACTAGGTCACGAGGTGACCATGACATCTATTAGTGAATCACGCTCTCGTACCGGGCTGGTGGTTATTAATAGTATTAAATCGTAATCACGTCTGTGGCCGGACGAGTGGTTACGTTCAGTTAGAGCTCTAGTCTGTTTGCCAAATGTGGAGTGACCTTATGAGTGAATTTGAGAGTAACTCATAAGTGTCAATATATATATGGTAACCTTATGAGGGAAATTGAGAGTAACTCATAAGAGTCTATATATATATATATGAGTCTGTCTACCAAATGTTGGGAAATCTTATGAGCGAATTTGAGAGTAACTCATAAGTGTCTATATATATATATATATGAGAGTGAGTGATCTTATGAGCTAAATTGAGAGTAACTCATAAGTGTCTATATATATATATATGAGAGTGAGAAAGTAACGTGGGTTTGTGGTGGTCTTGTAATTTAATAAATCAACAGTTCTTTCTTGTTTACTCATACTGGCTGTAAAAAGCTTACCGGGTTTTGTGTTGTTGCAACTCCCGGTACACTATTCAAATTGTGTAGCAGGAAATCCTACAGGACAGGAGAACCAGGACGGTGATCGTGCGGTTAGAGCAATTGTTAGAGTTTTACAACAATTGTAAGTTGTGAGGTGTGTTATGCTCATTTAGAGCTTTACAATATTGCTTGTGAGAGTGAATTGTAATAATGAACTCGAGGTTTCGAGATTTGGAGTTTGTGTACCGTGTGGTGAGGTTATATTGAGAAAAAAATTCAGAACGTTTATTTGATTAAGTGGTTTAATTCATGTTTCGGATTTGAATTTATCATTCAAAATTCGGGGCGTGACACAAGGTGATAAGTAACGATGTAGTTAGAGCTCTAACGTGTTGTGGGAAAGACCACAGTGGTGATATTTGCAGGCTGTGGGAAAGACCACATAAGTGATATTGAGGTTAGGGGATTGTGAGGATGTATTCCTTATTATTTCCCATGAGTTGGTTTGACGTTTTCTTTGTGGATGTTGAGGTTGTTGGTTGTTTACTTGAGTTAAAAGAATTGTGATTTAATAAATCAACCTTTAATTTCTTGTTTACTCATACGAGCTTTCAGAAAGCTTACCGGGTTTTGTGTTGTTGCAATCCCGGTACACTATTCAAATGGTGTAGCGGATAATCCTGCAGGTTAGGATAATCAGGGCGGAGACCGAGCTGGTTAAGAGTTGCAGCATTTACTTTCTTTTCCTTCTATTGTGAGGTTTGTTATGCCCATCTAGAGCTTTACAATTGTGTTTCAATAGCCACACCCTTCCCTTAATAATCTTATTATACCTGTTTGTTTTTGAAAATTTTACATGCACGTTAGACCTAATTAATTCAGTTACCTTGCTCTTCAACCGCTCGGGTTTCCCTCACCCCCAAACACCCTTTTATTTTCTCAACCTTTCAACTTTACCCTTTGAATGCCTCCAACACCTCATGTAGCCACACACTCGTCGGTGGCGAGATGGGTGCACCGAGTGCAGCAACTTTAGGCTGCAATGGCTTTTAAATTTGTTGGTGGTTGAGCTCTAACCTCGCCATGGATCCTGATGCAAATCCTTGCAAATTTAGTTATAGATCATGTCAGATCACTTACAGTACTTCAGATCACTTGCAAATTATATAACGCTACCACATCCATCAACTCTGGCTTTAAGCATTATATGAGTTGGGCCGTGGTTAAGTATATACTAGCCTTTAACCCGTGTGTTCACAAGGATAGTCGAAGAGAGGAAAATGTGATTGTTCTCTTAATTTTGTTTGTTTTCATTTTATGTTTATCTAACAATTAAAAATGAAAATATGCTGATGTAATAATTTATTAAATAGAGGGTTTTTTGGGTGTTTTAAATTTTGGTGAAGTCTATGTCACCAAAATTAGGGTTCCAAAAAAAAAAAAAAATGAAGACGCGACATAAACTATAATATTCATGAATTATTTTTACAAACTAGATTATTAGAGCGTCAGTAGCGGTGGACTCAAAATTTACAATTATATTTGGGCCCAAAGATATCAGTCGATCTGAATAGTCAGCAAAAAAAGATAAGATTGAGTTTCGAATTTTGCCCGTACTTTAGACCTATTTTGAGACTTATACGAAGAATCAAAATAACACGAGTCGTTATTGGCTCCTTATAGTATGGCGGAAGTTCGAAATGCCCTCTTCCAAATGCATCCCTCCAAAGCACCTGGACCGGATGGTATGTCTCCTTTCTTTTTCCAGAAGTACTGGGATCTTGTGGGGTCAGAGGTTAGTAGAGCAGTGATTTCTTTGTTGACAACTAAGGACATGCCTTCGGATTTGAACTTTACTCAGGTGGCTTTGATTCCGAAGGTGAAAGAAGTACAAAATATGTCACAACTACGACCTATTTCTTTATGCAATGTCCTTTACAAAATAGCTTTGAAGGTGTTGGCTAATAGATTGAAAGTGTTATTACCAACCATTATCTCACCACAGCAGAGTGCGTTTTTCCCAGACAGGTTAATCTCTGACAACACTTTAGTGGCATATGAACTTGCTCATTATATGAATAAGTTGCGAAGAGGCCAGGAAGGATTTTTGGCTCTCAAATTGGATATTACTAAAGCCTACGACCGTTTGGAGTGGGATTTCCTCAGGAAAATAATGCTCAAAATGGGATTTGCGGCTCAATGGGTGGATTTGATCATGTTTTGTCTTTCCACTATCCGGTATTCTTTCCTCATTAATGGGATTCAAAGAGGGTTTGTTACTCCTCATCGAGGATTGAGGCAAGGTGATCCCATCTCTCCTTATTTGTTTCTATTATGTGCTGAAGGATTGTCAGCCCTTATTTCTCACTCTGTGGCTAATGGTCAGTGGCAAGGGCTGCGCGCTTGTGATGGGGCCCCTGTTATTAGTCATTTGCTTTTTGCAGATGATAGTATGTTGTATTCTAACGCTTCTTCTCAGGATTGCATTTTGATTCGGAATATATTAAATGTCTATGAGAGAGCTTCGGGGCAAAAGATTAACCTGCAAAAGAGTAGTGTGGTATTTAGTGGGAGTGTGCCTTCCCATATGCGGCAATCATTGGCTGACATTCTAGACGTTCAAGTAGTGGACAAGCATGACAAATACCTTGGCATTCCTACTTTGGTAGGCAGATCCAAAGCTGACACTTTTGCTTATATCAAAGATAATTTGTCAAAGAAGCTTACAGGTTGGCGTACCAAATTATTAAGTGCTGCTGGTAAGGAGATTCTGATAAAAGTCATAGCACAGGCAATGCCCCTATACACTATGAATTGCTACCTTCTACCGCAGAATTTAATTCATGAACTCCACCAACTTTGTGCCCAATTTTGGTGGGGGAGTACAAAAGATAAAAAAAGCTATGCATTGGAGAGCGTGGGATGAGTTATGTAAACCTAAAGTGATGGGTGGAATGGGATTTTGTCATCTGTTTGCTTTTAATCTAGCTATGTTAGCTAAACAAGGATGGCGTCTAATTCAAGATCATGAGTCTTTGGTTGGTAGGCTGTTGAAGGCAATCTATTTTCCCTATTGTAATTTTTGGGACGCGAAGGTTGGTTCAGCTCCATCCTATGCTTGGCGGAGCATTCTGAATGGTAGAGATATTCTACAGGTCGGTATTCGGCGTCATATTGGGGATGGTAAGTCCACCAACGTGTGGACTGATCCTTGGTTGATAGGGGAGGATTTGACTTCTTTCTATTCTCCTAGAATTAATATGGTTTCAGACCTTATTTTATCTCCAGGTGTTTGGAACCAGGCTTTACTACAGGAGCTCTTCCCATTACATATTACACAAAAGATCTTGGCTCTTCCGCTTAGTAATCGTATGCATGATGATCAGTGGATTTGGTCTGGTGATAAGAAGGGAGGCTTCACCGTCAAATCCGCCTACCATATAGCACGGGATAGAGTTTTGGGTGAGAATTCTGGCATGCCTAACCCTAGTGCTGAGCTTTGGAACCGGATTTGGCAGGCCCCGGTCCCGGGGAAGGTTAAAATTTGTGTGTGCAAGGCGGCGTCCAATATTCTTCCATCTCGGAGTCGGCTAAGTTGAAAAGGGTATAGACATTGATACCCAATGCCCATTCTGCGACGAAGAAATTGAGTCCCCTCTACATGCAGTAATAGATTGCTCCCATGCAAGCTCATTTCTTCAATTGGCGAATATTCCCAATGTTCCCTCTGCTGCAAGTGTGATTGATTGGTTAGTAGCTTCTTATTCTCAGTCCCCTACTACCTTTGCTACTTTGTTGATGGTGATTTGGGCAACTTGGCGTAATCGAAACGCCAAAGTATGGGGAGATGAAGCTAAGTTAGCTTCGGAAGTTGTGCCACTTACTCTAGGCTGGTAGGAGGAATTTAAGGTTGCTCATTCATCTTCTCGCCTTGCATCTCCATTACAGAATGTTAGATGGAAGAAGCCTCCTATAGGTATGATAAAACTAAATGTGGATGCAACTTTTAGCAATGTGGGTGGGAGTGTAGGTGTTGGGGGTGTGTTTCGAGACATTGTAGGCTCTTGTTTAGGAGGTTTTCGCCACACACTCCCTGCAGCTTCTTCTGCTCGGCATGCGGAACTGGTAGCGCTGCTGGTGGGCGACTAGCTAGCTATCTCTCATCAATTTGTCCCTCTGATAGTGGAAACTGATTGTCAAGACTTGGTACAAGTTGTGACGCATGATTCCCTTGATCATTAGGAGCTGGGCTACCTCTTAAGTGACCTTCGAGAGGCCCTGCAGCTAGCATCCTTTGCGCAGGTTCACCATGTGCGCCGAGCAGCAAACATAGTGGCTCATACTTTAGCCCAAGAGGATAAAAATGGACAGTTTTTTATGCAACTCTTTAATGTACCTCCTCCAAATGTGGTGGAGCTTATATCCATTGATTGTAATGACTTGTAAGTCAATGAAATCTATTTCATTTCCCTAAAAAAAAAAAAAAATAACACACGCCTCTTTTTGAAAGTAAATAATTCATTGAACTTTTAGCGATAGCAATCGCTCAAGAGGACATCCCGAGTAAAAGTGGAAGTGTACAATAGCCAAGATTGGATTGACCCCAAAACTAAAATAGAACAAACTAGAGGGTGCGTCATGGTGAAAGGACTTTGAAACCGGAGGAATTAGTTGCTGCAGCTGGATAGTGGCAGATGCAATTTGATGCTGCTAATGTGAAAGTCAAAAGTTGTGATACAAAAAGATATGGGCCAGGGAGAGTGGGTGGACGTATTCCAGTGGAGCCTCAAGTCTGGAAACCTCCGAGCTTGGGTTGCCTCAAGATGAATTTCGATGGTGCCACTGATGCGAAGAATGGGGTCTGTGGGCTGGGAGTGGTCTTCTGAGACCATTTAGGAAAACTACGTGGGGCTATGGCTGTTCCCCAGGTCGGTAATATCTCACCAAGGGCTGTTGAATCTTCGGCACTACTACATGGTCTCACGTTTGCTCTACATGTTGGTTTTTTAAGTCTAGAAGTGGAAGGGGATGCGCTAACAGTCTTAAATACTTTGCATGATCGATGAAAGTGGTGATCTCAGTTCGGAAGGTCATATATTAGATGAAGTTAAACAGTTAGTTTTATCTTTTACTAGTTGTAGTTGGCATTTTGTGAAGCGCGATTGTAACATGGTTGCACATCGTCTTGCAAAAGCAGCCCTCAGTCTTAGTCAACCCTTTTTATGTTTGGAGTCGGGGCCTAGTTGGCTTCAACAGTGTGTCAGCTGTATGGACTTCATTAGTGAAGTCTAAAGTGGGCAGAGTTTCAGGTTGAAGCTCTTGTTTCCATTCTCATTGTAATCTTCGTTCTTTAATGAAGTTCTTATTTTGATAAAAAAAAAAAAAAAACTAGAGGGTGTACTACACAATCAAATTATCCTAATACAATAGAACGCAACTCTGAAACAACTAGTAAATTCTTGTAGAAGTCAAAGGTAAGACCCTAATATCCCAAAGACAATTACCAACAATGAAAACATTGTCACGATCTTGAGATTTGTGAATAAACCAATATAGTCTGGTTTAAGGGAAAGCAAAAATCCAGCGGAATGATCAAAGCTATCCTCGACCCAGCATAACTCACACTACTTGTCTAGTCATGCAATTGTGATATTCACAGTGCACCTGTACTGAGAGTCATGATAGAGTCTAGTAATAGTCAACCCGCTAAGAAATTTGATTCCCCTATGTAAGATCCCCCGCCTCTTGCTTCAAATTCGAAAGTCATGTTGTAGGAACTTGAGCTTTATTAGTTTATATAGAAATATTAGGTTTAGAACATTGAAAAAAAATGGTTTAGATATTCTAGCATTGAATGATGTTTACTTGCCCAAGTTTGCAAGGAATAAGATTTAGAATCGAGGGTAATTTTAAGTCCTTTTTGTAATAGGCTTCTAATATCTAGTAATCAAATATTCAGAATTCAGTAATCAATGTCTATCTTTCCATCCCCTCCTTCAAAACCCTAAATTTTCCAACCCGGTCTCCTCAACGTACATCGATCGATCTTAACATATATCCTGCACAACTTCCGATCAACAAGACCGAGAGCTAGCTAGGGGGTCGATAATCGTAGAGAACCAACCATGTTCACCAGGCTAATTGGGAAACCTAAAGCGGATGAATTCTCCGGTGCCCTAACCACCATGTCCTTAGAAAAGTTAACCGAGACACTTGAAGTGCTGGAGCGAAAGGAGAAAGTACTAGAGAGGAAGGCTGCTGTTGAACATGAAAAGGCCAAGGCTTTCTCCAAAGCAAAGAATAAAAGAGCTGCTATTCAGTGTTTGATTAAGAAGAAGAGGTTCGAAGAGCAAATAGAGATACTCGGAAACTCCCAACTGCGACTCCATGATCAGATGATACTGCTAGAAGGTGCGAAAGCTACCACGGAAACTCTAGATGCCTTGAGAACTGGAGCAGCTGCAATGAAGGCAATGCAGAAAGCAACAAAGATAGATGACTTAGACAAGGTCATGGATGAAATTAATGAGCAGATGGAGAACATGAAGCAGATCCAGGAAGCTTTGTCGTATCCGATTGGTGACGGCTTTGATGAGGATGAGTTGGAAGCAGAACTTGAAGAGCTCGAAGCCGCCGAGCTGGAACGAGAACTTCTTCAGCCTGTAACTACAAGCACGTCTACTTCTGCAGCTCCGGTGCAGGTCCCAGCAGGAGTTAGGCAACCCAGTACTCGTCCTGTTCCGGAGAAGCGTAGTGCTGAAGAAGATGAACTGGCTGCTTTGCAGGCTGAGATGGCACTATAATAAGCAGGTACACCCTCTGCAGAATAAATGGATCGAACCATTGATTTGGTACTGAGAAACATTATTTGAACTGCATGGTTTCTGTGGATATATAAATTTTAATAACCGAAAGAAAATTTGTTCTAAGTTGGTAATTTTTGCATGTGATACTTCTTTCTATTTGTTAGTTGATAAATTTGCAGGCTTTGGAATGTGTTTGAACACAATAGAGCGAGTGTATTTTAAGATTTTTCTCCAGCTATTTGTAACGTGAGGTTATTTAATTATAACTGTTTATATTCGATACTTGGAATATCTGCTTAATTTTTTTTTTCCCACGCATGAAAAGAGACCAAAAGAAAACTATAATTAAGAAGGGGGACTCCAGGAAAAGTGTAGGAGAATGGTACCTAGCTACTATCGGACATTTAATTCATTGCAGTCGTTGTATGATCTTTTTGCTTGAATTCGGTTATTCTATTCCACCTCTTAGAAAGAAAAGGATTTGAATCAAAATAATTAAGGGATAATGACCACTTACCCATAAAATACCAAAATACACCTCATACATTCCACCAACTTATTTTTATCTCCATTCACACAAAAGTTTTTCCTTTTTCTCCCTACTATTCCCTTCACTTAATGTTTATACCATTAATACCCTTCTCAACCGGGTACCCTCTTGCGCGGACAATGCCTAGTAAACTATTGATGGTCATTATCCATTCACATGGAGCATCATGCTTGGACAACTCCAAAAACATGATTTGGTACTTATATGTTGACTCCAATTTCAATATACTCCAAATCGGCATAAGATAAGTCACAATATCTCTCTTTTTTACGGTCTTTCACTTTGAGCTAATGCAATGCTTTACATGCTTCAATAACGATTTCTATAATCTAAGCATGCCTACAAAGTATGATAGTTTCGATATCATATTCGTTTATGTCTACGTGTTAATGCTTAATTTAATTGCCCGTCGATTAAAATTATTACATATATACATTCCACACTAAACAAACGTGTTACGTGCGGCACTAAAAATCCTCGCCCGGAGAGCGGTACCCCCAAGGGGTAAATCAAGGTCAAATCCTTGCATTAAACCCTCCAACCATGTGAGGTACCCCAACGGGGTTAGAAGACTCAAGTCCTCATTCTGCCCGGGGCCACACCACCGGGTAAAGGAGGCCCACAAGCCTTCATTTCGACCCCATCGGGTCAACGAGGCTCAAGCCCTCACTCTACCCCATCGGGTACGAGTCATTCTACCCCATCGGGTACGAAGCTAAAAATCCTCGCCCCGAGCGAGGTACCCCCACGGGTAAGCCAAGGTCCAGTCCCTAGCATTAAAAATCCTCTCCCCGAGCGAGGTACCCCCAAGGAGTAAGCCAAGGTCCAGTCCCTTACATTAAAAATCCTCGCCCCGAGCAAGGTACCCCCACGGGTAAGCCAAGGTCCAGTCCCTTGCTTTTTGAGTCATCTCACCTCCCGAGCGTTCTCTACACTTGGGGGACTTATTCATACCACTTATCACAAGTGGAGGTAGTACCCGACTGGGACTATCATTAAGCGTCGCGCTCATACTTTTCATGCTATGGTCTATTAATGGAAATATTGAAATTTTTTGCCTATTGTTGATCACAACAATTAAATTTCTTTTACATCCCATTAATAAGACCATGGGACAAAACTCACACAACCTATCACTCGCTCAAACATGAGCAAACTCGGCCTCACAGGCATCCTCGAGCGTAACCTAAGTACTAACTACGTGACTTGGGCACTATGCCAATAACCTCATCAGACGACAGAGATCAGACGACAGACAGGTTGGTTTCTGTCGTCTGATATATTTTAACGACAGACAGTGTAAAAACTGTCGTCTGAATATAGCAACATACCATGGTAAGTTAGCTTTGAGAATTAGGTTTGTCTTCACACTACAGTTATCTGTCATCTAATCAAAGGAGATAAATTTGATTTCGGATCGTGTTGTATCTGCTTTTTTTTTTTTTTGTTCAGACGACATTTATCTGTCGTCTTGTCAAAGGAGATAATTTTTTTTTTGTCATAGCTGTTTGTTTTTTTGGCACAACATGAAGGGATATATGCCAAATTTTAAAGCTATTTCTCTCTCCCCGACAAATTTAACCCTTTGAAAAATTTTCTCTTCCACATCTGAGAAACCCTATCTATCTCACTCTCCCTTAGGCACAGAAGAACCCAGTAGCCCCAACTCAACACAAATTTCTTGGCAGATCTCCCCCATTAAACTCTCCTCTAATCAAAACTAAAAACTCAATCTCCCCCATCTCTCTTCGACAAACATAGAACCCATCTCAATCACTTTTTCAAACCATACAGCCAAACCATCTCAATCCCTCTCACGAGTTCTTGTTGGTGTTGAGAAGATTTCAACGCTTTCAATCCGTATTGTTTCACTATTGTTGGGTAAGCCCTTCGATTCACTGTTAATCAATTTATTTAGAATTTCTTTTGGATTGGGTTTTAGGGTTTTAATTGAAAATTTCTATTCAAATTTGATTTGTGTTTACTGGGTTATATTCGAATTGGGGATACAAGGTTTTCTTTTGTCTGGGTTATGTTCAAATTTTCTTTTCGAAGGTACGATTCGTCTCTGAAATCGGTGAAGGAGCTTAACCAACCCCTGGATTCGAATTGCGGGGTGTTCGTGAATCGGAGAAGGAGATGATAGGTTAGTTAGCATTTTATTTCCATTTTCATTTGCACTTTTCGGGTCATTACCTATCTGAACTTTGTTTTGCTTAACTATCTTTGTTAAGTTTCAGTTTCATGCTTGTTGTTTGCGAGGTTTGATACGTGTATATTTGTATTATGTGCATCTTATTTTCAGGAGAGTTGGAAAACTAAAGGTTGCTGCTCCAGTTGATAAGAGTAGCAAAGGAAAGGCCATTTTTCATTGGTTTTGCTAGCATCTCATTGAAGGGTCAATTTAGTTTTGTCATGTTTTATTCAATTCAATTGTGTTTGTGGGTTTTGTAGATTGGATTTATTGAAGATTTTGAAAGCATGTTTCTGAAATCTTGGACAGAAGACCATTTGAGGCAAGAGCCTCTTCTTCTCCTTTCATACTTCCAGAAAGGTCAATTCTTTTTTTCTTAGGCTTTAGGTGTCCCAAGCTATAATGTTTATCATTCTATCTAGTATGCTGATCCTAGTATGGTCTTGTAGATTTGGAAATGGTATCCTTCCTGCTTAATTTTTTTTCTTTCTAATTTCATTGTTATTGAGCCCAAATTATTGATTGATCAATAGAAGGGAGCATGCTGATTAGTTGTGTGCTGCTCTATTGTGCCCGACTACATATTCTATGCCTTCTACAGAACTTAGTGACAAATTAACAGTTGTATTTGTTGTGAGTTTTCTCGAATTATATGCACTTGTTTTTCTATAGTGGTACCCTCATAATTAGCTTGGACATGCATGTTGTAGTCATAGTGGAAATTGCCAATATGTTATAATGGACTACAAATAATGATAGAGGGATTGATCGGACTAGTGCATTCTACTAAAGGTTAGTGACTATCTTCATGTCATCGATCACTTACGTTTTTGCAAATATGGTTTCAGTTTTTAATTATGCACTAATTATACACTACTTGCATTCTAAAGGTTACTAAGCTGAACATTTCATTGATGTGGTAAATTGGCTCACTATATGCTAATGTTTTTTTTTTCTTTCTTTTATTGTGACTTGTATCAGCCTCTTCAAGAACCAGAGAAGATGACCAATATTATTCTTCAAGCTCTGAAAACTACTGGACAAAGAGGCATTATCAACAAAGGCTGGGGTTGGTAATTGTAAATCTTGGTTCTCAAGATTACTTTTGAGCATAGTGTATATGTATGCTTATCTGGATATGAAACAATTTATTTTTATCTTCTCAGCAGTACAATCAAATGATTCTGTGTACTTAGTGGACAATTGCCCCCATGATGACTCTTCCTCGGATGCTCTGTTGTGGTAAATTATTTATGTTATTAGTTTATTTTGGTTTAGTACAGATTTTGCTGCACTAGTGCTTACTAGATTCATGCTCGCTACGTGGTTTATTTGTTGTAGTGACATGATCATTAATTCAAATATGACTAACAAAAAAAGGTCTTGAACATTTTCATTTGAAGCATGTAGGAGCAGTTACATGTTGTAATGATAAATTGATGTAGTAGTAATAAATTCCTGTGGTCCATAGTAGTCTACTTGTTTTATAGCAAGAGGAATATATGTTGGTTGATTCACTCTATTATATGGGACACTGCAGGTCAGGAACGTTACCATGGCCTAGCTCCCATGTATTACCGCGATGCAGCTGCAGCTGTTGGTCTATGATATCACAAGCCTGGTAATCATTCAACTATCCAATTTAGGTTCAGATGTCCTTATGTGTTGCTGGTTTTTGCAAGTTCGTGTTTGTAATTTCACGGAACATTAGACTTTCAAGTTTCAACATTATACAGTCCCTGCAATGGTTCCATTATAAGTATCTGCAGATTATATGTAATCAACTTGAAGTTTTTCTGTTTTTGATACTCTTGAAGCAAAGACTTTAGCATCTTTGATATATAACTTTTGAAAGCAGAATGAGCCACTTGTGACATGCTCATTGTAAGCCTTAAAATTTTATCTATCAAATGATCGAAGACTATGTCATTAATTATCTGCAATATGAGTTGCTTAGACTTTATCTGTCAAATGATACGAGACTCTTTGGTGATTTGTAATATGAGTTATGCACTTTTTAAGTGTAATCAGTTGGATGCATATTGTTTTTCGCTGCATGAGTAATTTGTTTTTAACGAGCTAAGAAGTGGGTTTTTGAATTGCAAAGACAAGGTACATTTGAAAAGTTTTGGAGTGACCACTTTTTGGATTGATATAACTTGAGTAACTAATATTCTTAAAGACTACTAACTCACTCAAGTTTATTTTACTTCTCATTTGATATTAGCAAATCCAACTTTAATAATGTTCTTGGCTGGAAACAAGGCTGACTTGGAAGAGAAGAGAAAAGTAGGGACTGAGGTATATGCTCACTACTACCTTTCCCTGTTCATTTTTTTGTTACCTCTATTCATGAAGTATAGTCAACTATACATTTGCATCTCGATTGAGTTTTGCAAATGAGTTTTCTGCTTGATACTGTTAATCAAGCAATTTGACTATAAAAGTTTGATTTATATTTCATGTGTTTAGCCCAATGGTAACTGAACTAATGTTGGTTGATGTTGTCACAGAAAAGTAGTCCTCACTTAGGAAGCATAGATCTATCAGGGCAGAAATGGTTAGGAAGTAGAGACGATACGTCGTCTGCAGAAGGCAAGCAGAAAACAAGTAGTGAAGTCTTTGACCATTGCGCAATAGATACACTGCTGATTTCTCATGGGACAAGTACACTCTTCATGAAGGACCTTTTGAGGAGGTCGGAGCAACGTGTTGAAACTTTTATCAATGGGGTAGATTAGTTTATGCTGTTGTTAACGAACTGTATTTCATGGTTTGAGTATGACTTTCATCATTGGGATATATGATAATACATTGGAAGTTATATGTCTTTTTAAATAATATCAAACAATAGAAAGTTACCAACAACTATGGTTTGAAACAAGTACACACAACAGAAAGATCAAAGATACTTCAAGCATCTACACATTCAAAGGACATTTAAATGTCCTTTTACAACAATAGAGACAATAGATAACTAATAGTGGATGTTGTTTCAATAAAGTTCACACAACAGATTTGGCAAAGAAACATGGAAATTCTACACATTCAGACGACATTTTATTGTCGTCTCGCATTAAAACAGACAATAGATTATTTGTAAAGTCTGTTGCTAGAGTTTGACAACAACAACATTTGACTGTCGTTCTATTTCATATCTAACCACATATACTTACAATTTGTACATATTTAAGCACATTCAGACGACAGATTTTTTTTAGGTGTCTGTCGTCTGAGTGAATTTCTGACGTCGGGCTTTAACCGTCGTCTGAACGTCAATCAGATATCAGCTTACTAGACGACAGATTTTTTGCATATCAGACGACGGTCATTGTCTGTCGTCTGATGAGGTTATTGGCATAGTGGGGGGACTCGGCGAGTAACAACACTCCCGATCCTAACACATGTGCATCATATGCATACAACGTATACATATCATTATGTATGTGTCATCGTATTCTTCACACATCGTTGCATCATATGCTCTTCGTTATACTATCATAACCATACATTTTCAACTTATATGTCGCATGTGCATACACACAATGTGTAACATGCATCTCATAAAAACATTCATCCACCTCGATGCATTTGACTCAAATGTCACTTAGATTGCCCTAGCGCAATCAATACGCTCTTTGTACATTCTTATTTTATTCGCAGGTACTACCTCGATGATGGGCCCCGTGGCACCAACCTGTCATGAAAACTTCACAAGACCCGGAAGAGTCCCTTCTTACTTATGGAGTTGGGGGACTAGTATGGGTATAGCGTTCAACAGGGTCATCACTCATACTTGGTGGCATCATATTTAAACTCCCCAACCAAGAAGCGCCTCTTACTCGGGGACTTGGGGGACTTGTACATACTGCCGATATTACATACCGCCAAGCATAAACAACAACCTCGTAGGTGGCCCCGCGACATGGTTAGTCCCGCCTACAACATGCCTCCGGTAGACCTACACCCAAGCTACCTCGCTATGGTGGAGGTCGGCCGGTATTTAGCCAGGAGGCCACCCTCCTATGCTCTCCAAGAGGCTTCAAGAGAAGCAAATATGTGTATTATGTCCCACATCGAATATGTAGAATAGAAGGGGACTTCCTTTAGCTATAAAGGGAAGTCCTCCCCTTCTTAGAGAGGATGGATCCATGATCCCTATACTTGTATCACTACAAAGGCTACTTGGCCTCACTCATAGTAAAGTCTCTAAGTGGACGTAGCCTTGCCTCAAGGACAATGTGAACCACTATACATGCTTGTGTCTCCCTCTCTCTCTCTCCCCATCATGATCCATGCTTAGTTCCCGTTCCGTATTCTCACACAGAAACATAAAGAGATTCACGTTTGCTGCTTTGTAGCACTCGGTGCATTTCTTACATAAACAACCATAGAAAGGATATTCAATAAAACATAGGGTGCGTCTATTGCCACCCTAACCATTTTCTTAGTTCACCCTACAAATATTTGAATTATTGAAAGACTATATTACCCAAGTGTAAAATGACTAATTATAAGTACACTAATTTTCTAAAATTCAAATATGTAAGAAAAAATAAATATATAAGTAATTAATTAAATACAAAGACTATAAGTAAGGGAAAATTTTGGTAAGTGGTCCTGAACTATGGACCCCTACGAATTTCAGTACACCAATTTCCAAAACATAAACTTTAGTACATGAGGTTTCAAAACCGACCCAATAAACATACACGACGTCAATGACGCCGTTAGTTTCGTGCCAGCTGTCGTATTTCAAGGGGTAAAACGGTCTCTTCAAATTTTTTTACTATTGAGCACTCGGTCCTCTCTCCTCTTACCGTGGGCACCTAGCTCTCCCATCTCTCTCTCTCTCTCTCTCTCTCTCACCTGCTTGCACAGTGCAGCGTGCAAGCAGCACCACCACGCTTTCAACATAGCGTCCTACCATCACAACTGCCGACAACCGCTGGTCCTCACAAAACGAGTCGATTGAAAAGAGTGGCCTCCTATGATATTCTTCGTGCATAAATTGTACTAAAACCCAAATTGACGATATTCTTCGTGCATAAATTGTACTAAAACCCAAATTGACTGCAACAAGAGTTGGATGAGGAGTACCTCGGCCGGAAACAGCTTGGTGCTTGGTTTTTGCAACTGGGTCGGCTCCGAAACGGCGGAAAGCGAGCATCTTGGAGGTGTGAAGTGGGTTCTGCGAAGTGGGTTCGGGGTAGCAGAGCCGGTGAGTGAGGTTTAGAGAGAGAGATCGAAAATCGCAAATTCACCAATAGATCTGAGACTTGATGGCCATGAGCAGAGGCTTCTTGGGATTGGAGCCGTTGGCGGTGATCTCCCCGAGCTGGACCGGCGGCGGCAGAGGCTACATCTCCTCCAAGTTCCTGAGGCGGTAGTGGGTCTCGGATGGCCCAAAAAGCTCATAAATGACATGGTAAGCGGCAAAGAGCAGAGCCAGAAGTGTGAAGAAGGTCGCCGGAAGATAGGCCTTTGTAGACTACAGTTGCCTCCTTCAGTGATTCCTGGAGTTGCAGAGCCATTCTAGAGAGAGAAGAGATAGAGATAAAGAGAGAGGGAGAGGGAGGGGGAGAGTCAGAGAGAGTGAGGGAGAGGAAACCCTTGACAAATGAAAAAACCTATTCTGCCCTTCATTATGTGCATAATGGCACGACGTCTGACGGAGTCATTGACGTCGTGTACGTATATTGGGTCGGGCTTAATATTTGATGTACCAAAGTTTATGTTTTGGAAATTTGTGTACTGAAATTCGTAGTGGGCCTTACTTCGGGTACTATTCATGATTTTTTTCCCCTATAAGTAATTAATTAAATACAAAGACTACTTAATTTTTCATTGGATAACATTAATCTTTATCTTCTCCACCCAAATTTGAATTTATTACTTATGAAGGTGATACTAAGCCAGGTACGGGCGACATGGAGGTGGGACAAGGGCTCCGGTCGGAGGTCTCGGCGGCGACGGCGATGGCTCTGGAGGATGTGAGTCTGATTAGGATTGATGTGGAGTCGATGGTGGCAGAAAAGCAGGCGAAAGTCGGCGTGGAAGCTGTCGGAAAGCAGTCGACGGTGGCAGTCTTAGTGGTGACCAGAGCAGTGGGGAGGCCTAACTCTAATCGGGTGCCCCAATCAAATCTGAGGCACAATTGGGTGTCCAGAACAATTCTGAGGCCCAAACCAATTCTCAGGCCCAATGGGGTGTTCAAAGTTTTCATGAATATTGCTTGGATTTGGGCCCATTCGTGGACCAAAATGATAGGTTCTAGTTCTCTAGGGGTTTCGTATTTGGGATCCTGGCGGCTTGATCCAACAAACTATTGCTACTTTCGACTTTTGTGGTATTAGCGAATCTTCTAGAGTAGTACTAAAAGATGATTCAAGCTCTTTATTATTGGCGGAGCACTAGTTGTTCAATGAGTGGACCTATCTCTATGTACCACCGTGGGTACTACCACAACTTCTTGTCTTATCCTTAGACGATAGCGGAAGGGTATGTAATGGCCACTCTGGCTTGAGGCTAGCACAAATTTCAAATCATTTGTTAATACTCCTAGAACTTTTCTGGATGTATTACAATACGATTGTAATCGACTCTTTGAGTCTTTCTATCATATGAAGATAATTTCCTTATTCAAAAAAAAAAAAAAAATTGAATTTATTACTATTTTTTTTGTCTTTTTGTTGCATCCTTATCGTTTAATTTGTTATTCAATTCACAAAATCATTACTTTTAACTTCATCAAAATCTTTGCAATATTTTTTGTGAACACTGAAAATAAAAATTTAAAACACGAAGAAAAAAAATCAATCTCTTCTTCATTGATCATAGTTGTAAATTTACTAATCTTTTTACATAGATTGAAATAGAGAACATTGAAATTGAAAGAAAAAATTTAAAAAATGGGAGTAAATCATATTATGATTTTATTAGGAAACTTTAATAAATTTTAATTTTTTTATGAGTATAAATTAAATGAGAGATTTTCACTAAAAATATTTATTTTTTAATTGGATATGTCATATAAGAATATTCTTGGAAAGAGAAATGGGTTAAATAAGTAAATTTAATAATTGAAATTAAATTGTAGGGTGTAATGAACAAGTATGGTGAACAAAGAAAATGGTAGGGTGGCATAGCTGCACCCTAAAACATATTTATTCTTTGTCATTCATTAAAAGATATTCAACAAAACGCATCCAACCATATTATTGTCATAATTGTTGTTTCTCTTCTTGCATCTGTCTGTGAACTTTTACATAGGGGCTGTGACCAGTTACCCATTTTTAGCCCAAAAAATGCCCACTTACTCCACCAAGAGTTTTTTAACCCCATTTACCCAATCTTAAATCTATTGACATTTTAGCCCCTGTTAATTAAATTAAAACCCATCCATCTCTTATCAGTCTCTCTCTCCTTCCCAAACTCTCTCTCTCTCCCCCCGATCTCCACCTCCACTCTCTCTCTCTCTCTCTCTCTCTCTCTCCTCCCCATGATCTCCACCTCCGGTCTGTCTCTCTCTCTCTGATCGCCGCGCCGGAGATGCAGTCCAAATCTGAACACGACGATGAAGCTCCAGTCGGCGATCCAACGTTCTCGTCGCCGTTCGATTGATCGGCGATCCAGCCACTCCAACGTCCTCGTCGCAGTTCATCGGCAATGTGTCTACTGCCCCTAACGCTGCCCCTAAACCCTAAACTTAACACGAAGACATTATTTGGGGGCAGTAATGTGTCTACTGCCCCCCACTAAACCATTAAAACTTGCCCCAGTTTTGTGAAGGGTTCTGACTTCGTATAAAGACATTGTTTGGGGGCAGTAATGTGTCTACTGCCCCCCACTAAACCATTAAAACTTGCACCAGTTAAGTGAAGGGTTCTGACTTCGTATGAAGACATTATTTGGGGGCAGTAATGTGTCTACTGCCCCCCACTAAACCATTAAAACTTGCACCAGTTTCAAGGATTCACAGTGTATTGCACTTTATCACAAACAAATCAACAAGAGATGATTACTGTCTCCTAAGAAAGACATTATTGGGTGGCACTAATGTGTCTACTGCCCCCCAATAGACCATCAAACATTACATCGCTTCCTATGTTTCGCAGATTATACAAGTTATTCACACTCAAAACAACAGATAATGTCTAAAAACCCACATTATGAGGGTCAATATTCTGTCTACTGCCCCCCACTAGACTGACACAAATAACACAATTTTTTTCATTTATCAACTACTGCAATTTAACACTACATTTACTTTGGAATAGCAGTTTTCAGTCCGTCAATAAATAAAGCAGTCATCATTGGCCCCCAATACAAAGTCTACTAGGGGGCACTAATGTTACAACTTTTATGGTTATGACTGCACAATAGCAGATAGCCATTTTCAGTCCGTCGTCGATTCCTTCAGAAGGTCAACCCCGGCCTCGCCGAGCTTCTCAGCGACGAGGACCGTCGGCTTGGCGTCGAGCCTGGCAGCGGAGAGCACGACGACGAGTTTCGGCGCGGCGATGGCTAGAGCAGGCGTCGTGGGCGACCTGCCGGAGGGATGGAGGGAGGGAGAGAGAGATCCGACGTCTTCTGGAGAGAGAGAGAGAGAGAGAGAGAGAGATAGAGAAATCGGTGAGGGGGGAGGAGAGAGAAATCGGTGAGGGGGAGAGAGAGAGAGAGAGAAACTGAGAGTAGAGAGATTGAAGGAGAGGGCAAAAAAGTCCCAAAAATTAATAAAAAGAATTAATTGGGTAAAGGGGAAATAATCCCTTAGAGTGTTTTGGGTAAATGGGGTTTAAAAACTCTTAGTCGGGCAAGTGGGCACATTTTAAGCTAAAATTGGGTAAATGAGCATTTAGCATACATACAACATTGACACATAGCTGTATAAAGAGATTCACGTTTGCTGCTTTGTAGTACTCGGTTCATTTCTTACATAAACAACCATAGAAAGGATATTCAATAAAACATATTTATTCTTTGTCATTCATTAAAAGAATATTCAACAAAATGCATCCAACCATATTTATTGTCATAATTGTTGTTTATCTTCTTGCATCTGTCTGTGAACTTTTACATAAATACCATACATACAACATTGAAACATAGCTGTATAAAGAGATTCATGTTTGCTGCTCTGTAGCACTCGGTTCATTTCTTACATAAACAACCACTGAAAGAATATTCTTTAAAACATATTCATTCAATAAATTCAACAAAATGCATCCAACCATATTTATTGTCATCATTGTTGTTTCTCTTATTGCATCTGTCCGTGAACTCTTACATACATACCATATATACAACATTGAAACATTTCTGTATAAAGAGATCCACATTTGTTGCTTTGTAGCACTCGGTTCATTTCTTACATAAACAACGATTGAAAGAGTTTTCTCAAAACCTCTCGCCTTGAAAATATGAAGAGCTTAATATCTCTAGCAAAACTCATCATACTTGTCAGTGAAATTGTGTTTCTTCCAATAAGCCAAGGTAGCAAGGATTTTTGGCCAATGGATGCTAAACTCATTGATGAAACATGTCAAAAAACCCCAAACCCCAATCTTTGTGTCTCATCTCTCAAATCAGACCCTTGAAGTTCCGATGCTGATGTCAAAGGCTTGGGCATAATAATGGTGGATGTGGTTAAGGCAAAAGCAATTATCGGTCAAAACAAAGCACAAGAATTGCTTAAGCAGAGCCCAGGAGATCTACGCTTAAAAGCTTGTTCAGGTGACTATGATAGGATATCAAATCATCATGTCCCAAATGCTTTACTGGCATTTAAGAAAGATGCCCCGGACATTGCTGAAGAAGAAATGAGTGAAGTTGCTGAAGAGGCAAGGGCATGTGAGTCTAGTTTTTCAGGGGGTTCTCCTCTGACAGATGTGAATAATGTTTTAGCAGATGTTGCGACTATTACTGCAGCTATAGCAAAGGAATTAGTTGGTTGATATGTTTCATGTTGTTTTATTTCCAGCCATATAAGTATTAAAATAAGTCAGAAAGACAGTTTGTTAAAATTAACATTCAAGCTTACTTAAACAGAACCCAACATTTTATTTTCCTTGATCGAATATTATCATGTTGTGGATGCTGAATCTTCTAGATTGTATCTATCAATAAAATTTAAGTAAAAAATCAGGTCATGTTTTATGTAAGATCTAGGACTGAAATTGAAACCTCAATATAAACCATAGCCCTCTCCATGTGTAAATTTTCAATGCATATGTGCATGGAGGATTGAAGAGGGTGTGGTTTGTATACAAGTTAAAATTGGATTGGTGTTATAAATATTATAGTCCACGTAATTACTCATTAGTTATCTTTTTATGTTGTAAACCTTACCCCTATATAAAGGGGTGTAATGAGAATGAATCACACACTTCTACCTGTTGGGTGTGTGGATCCGATTCCACATAGGATAAAGATTTGTTAATCCTTGATCAAAGAGGAGTTTTGATTGTTTCCTACCTGCTTACATAATCCTACTTGGTAATGGTTTCTATGTCTATTGGGAATAGGTTTCCAATGTCTTATAGGGTCTAGTTAGATATCTATAAATAGGGGCATATGTTGTAGTAGTAGATCAAGTCTTTGAAGCATTAAACAGAGAGAGCAAGTGAGGTCTTGAGAGTTGGTGAGAACTTCTTGTGAGAGATCCTTGTATTCTTGTTCGTGTATTCTTCTTCTTCTACAGTGAAACCCAAGCAGCCCGGGGACGTAGGCAAAGTTCTTTGCTGAACCTCGTTAACAAGTTCGTGTTTGTTTTCTCGATCATTTATCTATATTGTTTTGCACTTATCTGCTTCCGCAAGAGGAATTTTAGGTCAAATTCCTAACAAAGTGGTATCAGAGCTTAGGCTCTAGAGTGGAAACAATGAGCATAGAAGACGTTGAGAAGAGGGTTGATAAGTTCGACGGTAATGACTTTAGCCTATGGAGGTCACAAATCGAGGACTACTTGAATATGAAGAAACTTGCTAAGACTTTAGAGGGCAAGCTCCCAAAAGATATGAAGGAGGAAGAATTTGTCGAGATGGATAGGATGGCCCTTGGAGCCGTTCGACTATCGTTTTCAAATGATGTACGGCGATTTGTTATCAAGGAGACTACGTTGAAGGGGATGATGGATAGTTTGTCCAACATGTATGAGAAGCCAAATGCCGTTCAACAGTTGTACTTGATGAGGCGGCTGTTCACTTTGAAGATGGGTAAGGGTATATCTGTTCGCCAGCAAGTTGGGATAGTTGGTGATATTATCGAGCAACTAGCATCGGTGGATGTTAAATTCGACGAACATATCAAAGCTTTGGTGTTATTGACTTCCATGCCTTCGGATTGGGATGTGACTGTGAACTCGATTTGTAGTGGAGCTGGGACTACGAAGAAGCTGAAGTTTAATGATGTGCGTGACATTCTTCTGAATGAAGAGACACGAAGACAAAATAACCTTGAAGATCCTTCAAGTTATGCGCTCTCTATAGAAAATAGAGGTAGAACGGTCAACAAGAACTCAAACAACAATCGTGGAAGGTCCAAGTCTAGGGCATCTGGAAAAGGCCGAAGCGTGTCCAAGTCAGGAAAATGGTCCGATGGGTGTTGGCATTGTGGGAAATCTGGACATGTCAAGAGAGACTGTAACCAGTGGAAGGAGACAATGAAGATGGCAAACACAATTGAGTGTGATTCGGATGCACTTGTACTAAGCGTTAATGAAGCACCATTGGAGTCATGGATCGTAGACTCTGGAGCGTCATTTCACTCAACTTCACAACAAGAGCTCATGGTGAATTACCGACGTGGTAATTTTGGCAAAGTGTTTCTTGCTGATGGTGGAGCCTTGGAGATTGTGGGAAGGGGTGATGTGAAGATTTTGCTGACAAATGGTGGAACATGGACCTTGACCAATGTTAGACACATACCGCGGTTAAAGAGGAATTTGATCTCTGTGGGTCAGTTGGATGATGAAGGATGTCGCACTACCTTTGAGAAAGGTACGTGGAAGGTGTGTAAAGGAGCTATGCTGTTAGCTCGTGTAATCAAGACAGGAACACTTTATACGACCTTGAATATTGTTGCTATTGTTGAGAACAATGAAGGCACTGCGATCGTTGAGAAAAATGAAAATGCATACTTATGGCATCGTAGACTTGGGCACATCAGTGAGAAAGGTATGGGTGTACTTCAGTCGAAGGGTAAACTACATGGTGTGGACTCAGTGAAGATTGGGCTTTGTGAAGACTGCATATTTGGGAAGCAAAAGGTTGTTAGTTTCTCAAAGGGTGGCAAGGCACCAAAAGATACAAAACTAGAGTTGGTTCATACTGACGTGTGGGGACCTGCACCAGAGCTTTCGTTAGGTGGCTCAAAGTACTATGTGACTTATATTGATGACTCCATAAGGAAAGTATGGATTTATTTCTTGAAAAATAAATGGGAAGTATTTGATACTTTCAAGAAGTGGAAGGCGATCGTAGAGAATGAGACCGGGTCGAAGATTAAATGTCTGAGGTCGGATAATGGAGGTGAATACTGTGGTAATGATTTCAAAGAGTATTGTACAAAGAATGGGATTAGGATGGAGAAGACAATTCCCGGAACTCCACAGCAGAATGGAGTGGCTGAACGCATGAATAGGACTCTGAATGAGCGCGCAAGGAGTATGAGGATACACGCAGGATTGCCAGACATGTTTTGGGCTGATACGGTTAATACTGCTGCATATTTAATTAACCGTGGACCATCAGTACCATTGAATCATCTCCTACCTGAAGAAAAATGGAGTGGAAAAGAGATAGGCCTATCGCATTTAAGAGTGTTTGGTTGCGTGGCATATGTTCACATTGAGTCCGGTGCGAGAAGCAAGTTGGATCCCAAGTCTCAAAAGTGCATATTCATAGGCTATAGCGGTGACGAGCTTGGCTATAGGTTTTGGGATATGCAGAATAAGAAAGTTGTAAGGAGCAAGAATGTCATCTTTAATGAAGAAGTGATGTACAAGAATAGGCAAGCAGCAGAGCCTAAAAGTCCTGTAAGAAAAGATCGGCAGTTTGCAAGGTTGGAAGAATTGTCCAATGAAGATGTGTCTAAGGAAAATCACGGGGAGGAACGACAACAACAAGAAGCTCCTGAGGTTGCACAACCTGAAGAACAAGTTCCTAGTGATGAGCCAGTGACACCTCCTTTTGTGCCAAGAGTATCGTCAAGAAGTACTAAAGGAATACCAGCTGATAAATAATCGCCTTGTGCTAACTATTTGCTGTTAACTGACTGTGGTGAACCCGTGAGTTATGATGAGGCAATGCAACATAAAGATTCTGCTAAGTGGAAGGGTGCCATGCAAGATGAGATGGACTCTCTCATGTCCAACAATACTTGGGAGTTAGCTAAGTTACCAACAGGTAAGAAAGCATTGCATAACAAGTGGATTTACAAAATTAAGCAAGAAGTTGATGGGAGCAAACGTTACAAGGCAAGGTTGGTTGTGAAAGGTTTTCAGCAAAGGGAGGGAATTGATTTTGATGAGATCTTTTCGCCGGTTGTGAAACATACCACAATCCGGGTGGTGCTTGGTTTAGTGGAAGCTGAAGGTCTGTATTTGGAGCAGCTAGACGTCAAGACTGCTTTTCTTCATGGTGATTTGAAGGAGGTCATATACATGAAGCAACCACAAGGTTTTGTAGCACCTGGTAAGGAGGACTTGGTATGCAAACTGCAAAAGAGCCTTTATGGCTTGAAACAAGCCCCAAGACAGTGGTATAAGAAGTTTGATGCTTTCATGTGTGGGAGTGGCTACACAAGATGTCAATCCGATCACTGTTGTTACTTCAAGAGGTTTGACAAATCTTATATCATTCTTTTACTGTATGTGGATGATATGTTGATAGCTGGGGAAGACTTCAATGAGATTGAGAAGTTGAAGAAAGAGATGTCAAACCAGTTCGCGATGAAGGATTTGGGTGAGGCGAAGAAAATCTTAGGTATAAAGATTATCCGTGATAAAGTGGCTGGTACTCTGAAGCTTTCACAAGCGTAGTATGTTGAGAAGGTGCTTAAGCGATTCAATATGGATGAATCAAAGGCTGTAGGAACACCGTTGGCGGCTCACTTTAAATTGTCCAAGGAACAATCACCCAAGAGCGAAAAACAGAAAGAATATATGAAGAATGTACCTTATGCATCGGCAGTTGGATGCTTAATGTATGCTATGGTGTGTACTAGACCCAATATTGCTCATGCAGTTGGAGTTGTGAGTAGGTACACGAGTAATCCAGGAAAGCAACATTGGGAGGCTGTGAAGTGGATCATGAGGTATCTTCGGGGTACTACTGATATGTCTCTTTGTTTCAAGAGAGGTAGTGCTGAACTACAAGGATATGTTGATGCAGACTTGGCAGGAGATTATGATACTTGTCGGAGTACTACTGGTTATGTGTACACTGTGGGTGGTGCTGCAGTATCTTGGGTCTCAAATTTGCAAGGGCAAGTGGCCCTGTCTACAACGGAGTCCGAGTATGTAGCAGTCTCAGAGGCTGGTAAGGAGATGGTGTGGCTAAAGGGTCTGTTGGAGGAATTAGGTAAAAAGCAAGAGAATTGTGCATTATACAGTGATAGTCAAAGTGCAATTCACTTGGCAAAGAACCCTGCTTTTCATTCAAGGACTAAACACATTCCTATGAAGTATCACTACATACGGAACTCGTGGAGAATGAAGTGTTGCAATTGTTGAAGATTCAAGGAAGTGAGAATCCATAAGTAAACTGAAGCTGTGCTTAGCTTCAGTTGGTCTCCAAGTTTGAAGAAGGAGATGTTGGCTGTGATAATGGGTTTTGTGTTGGCTATGATGGAAGAGTATTGAAGAATGTTAGCTACTAGCGTAATCGGCTCCAAGTGGAAGATTGTTGGGTGTGTGGATCCGATTCCACATAGGATAAGGATTTGTTAATCCTTGATCAAAGAGGAGTTTTGATTGTTTCCTACCTGCTTACATAATCCTACTTGGTAATGGTTTCTATGTCTATTGGGAATAGGTTTCCAATGTCTTAGGGCTAGTTTGGGATTGCTGTGACTTTTAAAAAAAAATTGATGCTGCTGTGTTGTGAGAATAATCAACTGTGAATTAAAATAGTTTCGTGTTTGGTAAATAATATTTTTAAAAGTGCTGTTAGTACATAAAACAACTGCAGAGTGTGTTTTGATCCTCAGCAGCTTCCAAAAGCAACCTCTAGGCTGCTTCTAAAATCTGCTGCCAGTGACCTATAACTTTAAATTAAAACTGCTTTTTATTTATTTACCAAACATAATAAAATCTAAAATTTTGAACAAAAGCTGATTTTTTTAAAAGCGAAGCAATCCCAAACGGGGCCTTATAGGGTCTAGTTAGATATCTATAAATAGGGGCATAGGTTGTAGTAGTAGATCAAGTCTTTGAAGCATTAAACAGAGAGAGCAAGTGAGGTCTTGAGAGTTGGTGAGAACTTCTTGTGAGAGATCCTTGTATTCTTGTTCGTGTATTCTTCTCTATAGTGAAACCCAAGCAGCCCGGGGACGTAGGCAAAGTTCTTTGCTGAACCTCATTAACAAGTTCGTGTTTGTTTTCTCGATCATTTATCTATATTGTTTTGCACTTGTCTGCTTCCGCAAGAGGAATTTTAGGTCAAATTCCTAACACTACCTCCTCATATATTTTATCCCTCTACGTTCTCTCTCTCTCTCTCTCTCTCTCTCTCTCTCTCATTCTTAGTTTATAACACGTTATCAACACGTTTTGCTCTATTTTTCTTTTTGCCCTAATTTTTTTATATACTCAATGATGATCAAACAGTTATATAGTGCTAACTTTTGTTGTTTATGGTCCAATAACTTGATCTATGAGTTCTTCATTATTGATTTAACCTATCGTAAACTCTATTAATCAACTTTTTTTATCACATCTATTCTGGGATTGTGATGTTATTCGTCAAGTATGGATATGGACTTTCTCACTATTTCATATTCTCCCTTCACATGATGCCCTACTTCATTAATTCTATTCTATCTTCAGAGTTAATGAGCCAGTTTTCACCAGCTTTACCGGTTAATGGCGCATTGCAATGTGCACATTTCTATGGTGTATATGGACAAAACACAATAAGGTAAGAAGCAATGATATAAAGTTCAATTACTTGCATTTCCAGCATTACTTTCTTCTTGATTTCAAAGAAGGAGCACAATTAAGTTTGAAGCCTAGGAAGCCTTTGAGCCTTGTTTGTCTTCATACAATGTTGTACCAGCTTTCAAACTTTGGGGGCTCTCACCATTGCGTCTTACTGCTCCCATTTTTAAATTGGTAAAATGGCAGCCTCCTCCTGAGCTCTGGTTAAAAGTAAATACTGATAGGCCATTTAGGAGCACAGATGTTACATCCCGAACCCAAATTCACCGGTTTACTAGTCATTTGGGCAGTAAACGACAATTTGTTTACTTTTACTCTTTTTTCGGTAACTTTAGTGGCCCTAAAAGTCGACTTTTTGTTCGGATAAGAATTTGAGAAAGTTTTCTTCACGGAAGTTGTAGAGGACGTTAAACCGAGCGCATGCACGTGTCGATCATAAAAATCGGAGTTCGTATGCAAAAGTTATAAGCGAAAATGTGAATGTTACTGTTCATGGTAACTTTCTATATATATATAGAAATTTACTGTGGTAGATTTCCATTTCCGGAAATCTACCTTCTCTCTCCTCTCCCCCGAACTCTCTTCTCTCCCTTTTGGGTCCTTCTTCCTCCCTTCGATTCCGCGCATTCCGGCCACCAACCGGCGTGCAGCCGGCCACCACAGGAGCGCCTCCCTCCTCTCTGCACCCTAGTAGCCTTAGGTTGTGGCGATTTGGCCGAGAAACCTTGAATCGAAGCAAAGTTCCTCATAGGTGCAGTTTGGCTTTTCCGGCAAATCTTCCGTTTCCGACCACCAAATTGGGACCGTATGAGCGCCTCAAGCCGGTGATCATTTCCCCTAAGGTCATTCATTTCAATTTGCAGTGTGGAGGATGAATTGAAGGAAATTTCAAACCTAGGGTTTGAAATTTTTGGGTTTTTCTTCACCGGCCGGTTTCGACTATTTCAAGGTAAAATTTGGATGTGTTGTAGTTGAGAAAAAGGATCAGTGTGTCGAGTTGTTGTTGTACATGGAATTTGGCAGCCGGTTGTGGAGGTTGGTACCGGCGCGTGGACCCCACGTGCCGCCACTGTGGGTGGCGCGTGGAGGCGTGTAGGGCAGTGTTTTAATTCCAATTTTTAGCCCATTAAATTGTATAATTGTTGTAGAGCTTGTATGTGAGGTTTGGTGAATTTTGGAGGAGTTTGGAATTGTTTGTGATTTTCCGAAGTTCGGAGTTTTGTGATTGAATTGTGGGAAATTCGGTTTTCAGATTTCCCTCGTTTCCGCTATGGAGTATGTAAATTGAGGGATTGGTGTTATGGGGGAGATTTGGGTTGAATCCGAGAAGTTATGAAGATGAGATTTCGTTTTAGGCTCGTAAGTATTTTATCGGATTGTCGTTTACGGAAATATAATTGTGTACAGGACGATGTCGCGAGCTACGGCTAGATGAAGGAACTCGTTTGCGTGGTCGCCCAATAGTACTGTGAGTGGACTTTTGATTTTAGTTGATGCATGCAAATTAATTTCCGCAAATTTTGATTTTATTGATTTATCAATTTAATTATCGAGCATTTTATTTTGGTTTGGATTATTGATTGATTTATTGGTTTGAACTTTTGAACTAAGATTCATTATGCTCGATTTGAGGATTTTGATTTATGTAATAGTTACCATATTTTTATTCCGTGGAATTTCCGGAAATTTTTATTATAATTAATTATCAATTCTTGAGATTTCAAGAGAGATTCGGAATTGGTTTTGGAATATATGATTATTATTTTGGAAATATGATTTACGTGATTTTTCGACGATTTATTTTACCAAGATGATTCCGGATTACATATTATATTTAGTAGCCAATTTTGAGATATTTTGGAATATTTTTGGAAATCGGATTTTCCGAAGGAATTTGTGCTCGTACTAATTTCCGGGTTTGGTTACGGATATGAGAATATTTTGGCGTGCGGGGCCACGTCATTGGAATGGTTATTTTTCTCGTGAGAGATTGGGGAAGTCTTTTGAATTTTTCGGGATTTTTGAATGTTTTCTTCACCATACAGGGGTCCAATTACTAGGTCTCCTCCTCACTTACTTTGTGTTTGTGAGTGGCAGTTGAGGTAGTTTATTCTCCTCCTCACATGAGTGGCAGTCGAGGTTATTAGTTCTCCTCCTCACACAATCTATGTGTGAGTGGCAGTTGAGGTTATTAGTTCTCCTCCTCACACAATCTATGTGTGGGTGGCAGTCGAGGTTAGGGGTTCCTTTACCCGTATGGTGACATCTCTTCCCCATATCCTTTTATTTGTTACTTGACTAGCGGGGCTAGTCCCATTTTCTTAACCAGCGGGGACTGGTATGTTTTCACGAGACTCCGAGTTTTAACGACTTACGTTTTATAAACGTTGCATGCATCGAAGTTTTATGAATTTAAATTTGTGGGAAAGTAATTCAACTTCTTTTCTTTTAAATTATTTATTTAGTTATATATTTTTGTCCACTCACGCTGACGTGTTTTTCAATTACTTTCCCCTGGGCCCTTCGGTTTCAAATGCCCAGTTTGCAGGCGAAATTAGTTGAGGTCGGGCGTACACGGAGTTGAGGCATAGTCAACAGCATGGCTTCTGCGTTTTCCTTTGAATTAGGTTTCCTTGTTTACCCTTTTTATTAGAATTGCTCTGATTACTTGTGGAATTAATGTTATTCAAGTTGCGTTTTGTATTTTGTGAATTGGGGAATGTTGTGATTTGGGGAGCAGGGTGGCTCCAGGAGAATAAGGATGGATGATTTAGAAGTGTAAATGTTTTCCTACAGGTTTTGGGTAGCCTACTTTTAGGAGAAGTTCCGCCAAATTTTTGGTATAATTTCTTCTAAGGTGGGCCCCGCAGGGCCACTTCGGATTTTGGGGTGAAATCTGGGGCGGGTCCTGTCAGTTGGTATCAGAGCATTAGGTTGTCAGATTCTGTAGACTTGTTTCTATCATGTTACCTTATACGCTTGATGTTACACAGTACCTCCCGAGTGATGGCCCGACTGCAGCGGTTCCCCATCGTTTACTCTTCGGTGCTGATGTACTCATTAAGTGTGTAAGGTACATGTCTAGTTGGTGTTCTTTTAGGTGCTATGCCTCTTGTACGCCGATCTCATAGGGATTCCTCTGCATATTAGTTTCGTTACGTGTCTTGCGCCTTTTCCTGGAGATGGTAGAGTCAGGTTACTCTACAGGTTTGGGTTGTGCTATGAAATGTGAGCCGATGAAATGTTGTGATTATCTATCCCTCGATGCCAACAAGTTGTTGGGACAAGGTTTAAGGTGCAAGACCGTAGTTCGGTTTCGTACTTGAATGTCTGAGATGAATGACTATAGCTTTGGGCCGTTTCTGAAGGTGATAATTGTTTCGGAATTAGGATTGTCGCGGGAAAATGGAGCTAGTGGTAATGGTGGTTCTGATTTTAAGCCGAGTTTCAGGAGATGTGTTACATAGCATAATTGGTCATGTAAACAATATTTGGGACACTGTTGGCGGTGCTTGGGGGTTTCTTGGAAATCTTTGGACTAGTCATCTTGGATTGTTGACCTGGCCATGACATTTGGAGTTAGTTTTGTTCGAACTGAAGGAATTGATTCAAGATATATTGACTTATAATTGGTCTTTTAGGTTTTGGATTATAATGAGTAGGGAGATGGATAGAATTGGAGTTTTGAAATAGTTTTATGTTTGAAACTTGAACATTTAGTTGAACGCGTAGAGCTTTATATTTGAGTTACGATCTTTGGCAGTATTTAATTAGGAGGATTAGAAATTAGAAACAACTGTTGTATATGAGATTGTACAGATGCATGTTTTTGGTTATCTGTTTTTGGGTGAAATGGCTGTATCAAAATTTGAGTATAGTGGTAGTGACATTGTTGGGTGTTCATAATGGTTCAAGTGGAATTATTTGTGATACTGAGTATGATTTGAGTATAAATTGTAGAACCTTGAAGGTTAATTGTGGTAGGTTCTAGGTGGAGTTTTTGCTAGACAAATGGGTTGTGTTCTGATATGAGTGGTTGGTGAAATAATTTGAAGGAAATAAGTTTTCCAATTGGCCCCGGAAATATTTCTAGTTAAGGCTTGACCAAAATCCTTGTAACATATATTTGGTAAAAATGTAATGCGGTTGGTCTAGGCAGTAACATTTTTCTACGGTGACTAATCTAAGAAATTGGACCGCTATGTGGTTGGACTAATTTTTTCAGATCCAGGTATCGCTTTGTGTGATACAAGATGTTGGACGGGCATCTGTTTACATCCAGGTTGTTGTTCAACGGAAGACTTTGTGAGTGGTATTTTTTCATCTAGGAAAACTGGTTGTTGTTTGAGTTGAAATACATTTATGAAAAGGATGGCTTTAGAGGAATTGAGTGAGTTTGTTTACCCTGGTGTCATTATTGGTGGTAATTGGTTAAGTCGTTTGAGGGATATCAGTTGTTGCCTTGATTGATGTTTGTTCACCATCACGGGTTTATAGATACAATGATTTGGCAGGAGATCGGAGTTGAGTTGGGAATCATTTTATTTGACATAAATTTTATCAAGGGTTCCAATCCACAATTGAAGTATTAAATTGTTGGGCTACTCTGATTGGGTAATGTTGTTGGATTATTGCTTAGCAAGAAGAGGTTTGGAAAAAGTATGATGCAAATTTAGTTAGCGCAGGAATGTCGTTGGGATTGTTGTTGTGAATGAAATCTTGTGGTATTCAATTAAGATTTTAAAAAGTCATTTCAAATCTGGTGATATTTAAAAGCCTATTGATCTTCAAGGATTTTATTAGATGGTTGATTGTGTAGGATTTTAGGGTGCTTGGTATAAATACCAAACTCTATCAAAAATCCACTCTAGACATGAGAATTTTTTTTCTCTCATTCTGAAGATGAAAAGAAGACGAACTGAGCCCGATCTCTCACCTCGAAGGCTCGAAGTGACCTCAACCTTTCCTTTCTTTATTCTCTACTAACCAAGGTCTTTGCTGCCGTTCTCTTAGGGTTTGGAATACAAAGAAACAAAAATAAGAAGATTGGTGCCACTCGAGGCTAGTCTCGGAGTCCAACGGCAAAGGTGGTAGTTTCAAATCTCCACGGAGCACAGCTCATCAAAGGTTAGATTTAGAAACCCTAACTCGCGCCCTTTTTACTTTTGTCGAAATTTGAAGCTCTGGATTTCCCCAATTTAAAAGCTGTAGCACCTTGTTTATTTAGCTGAATTGTTCGATTTAAGTGACCTTTAAATTTTCCTGGTCATGGTTATGGAAGCATATGCTATATTGTTGATAGATTATTCATCAAATTATAAATAGTTTAATACAATGCATCATTAGATTTGTGGTTTTGGTTTAAGTATGGTTTTAGTGTATGAAATCTGGTTTCGGCTAGCATCAATACACTGATCTTTTATTTTTTTCAGAAGATAAATCCTAGTACATTATATAAATGGTTGATCGAATATAGAAAATAAAGAAGTATGCTTGCCCAAACAATACATCAGGTTCTTGAACTTCAAATTGCTCTTGATATGTGGCTCAAGATTTTCACCAAACTCTGGTTCAGGTTCAAGATTTGAATCAGTTGCAAAACTTTGTAGATCGGATGAGGCATGTTGGTGATCTGCTTAATATTTCCATAAGCAAGTATGAGGATTTACACATTCAGATTTCAACTACACTGATCACACTGGGTGCTGAATTTCTCAGAAGATTTTGGTCATAGGTCAACTACACTGATCACACTTACCATTCCTGGTACGTACCCATCAACTTGATAAGTCAATCAGTATGCAGTGAAGACTCCTTGCATTTAACCAAGGATCAGCTACAGGACTTTGGTGGGTTTACCCATATCTGGTCAAGTTTAGAACTTTGGAATTAGTGAAATCCAGTCCACAAATTAGCATCAAAAAAAGAAATCCAGTCCACAAATTAAATAATCTAATGGCCGGACAGCATCGGTCATAGTAGGAAATTGGTCGTAATGCTGGGAGAACCCGGTAATGACATTGAGTAGAATGTATATGGTAAAATAGGGCTTTTGACAACATGAATAGACATATACTAGAATCGCAACCATATAATAGGACCCTAATCGAGTCTAATCCAAAAAGACAGACCTTTCTTATTTTATAGTGGAGCTATATATGAACTTTTCATACTTGACAAGAGTATTGACCTTAATCAAGCTCAAACTAAATTTCATTCTGAGCTGGACCTAAGTGGTCATCAACTCGATGCACAAAATAAGCTATAAATGAGCATGCAAGTCCAGAATAAGAACACAGTAATGAAACCAAAACAGAATATTCTAACTTACTTTTTCTCTCTCAAAACATCAGCAATAAAATTTGTGAGATCATTCCCATAGAATCAATGTTTATACAAGGTTATTCACAAGAACATAACAACATGTGGCTCGCAAATCAGCAACACATGTCCGCGTGCAAGGGGGGTTATGGATTTCTAGGAATACGCTATACACATGTTCAAATGCATGACCTTCTGTTCAATCGTATAAATAGCAGGCGGTCATCCTTTGTAATATATTCACATCCCGTTGGGGCAAAACCACTTCCCTGAGTCCCTGGCCAGCCGTAATAATGTCTCTGGTGACAATGGCCAGCTTCTTATACTTTATCTTGTGGCAACAGCAGCAGCACTAGCGCCTCTTGTTAGCGTCACCTTAAGAGCCAAACAAAAATTTTGTCTCAGAGTCTCAAACGATGCGATGATATCTTCACGTCATGCTGGACTGGAATCGGTGTCCATGTATTGAGATTGGCCATGTAATGAGTTAAAATTGAACTATAGTAACCTTGTTTTGCAATTAGAAATATCAATCCTTCGAACTAAAATTTTCATATTTGTGCGTTTTGCATCCCTATATCTATTCCTTTCAAAAAAAAAAAAAAAAAACTACAATATCTATTTCCCTTATTGGTAAATAACTCTATAAAGTTCTAAAAAAAAAAGTTCATTTATTTATTTATTTATCGATATCTTTTGCCAGGGTATCTGATGAGCTTCACTATTTACTTTTAATTTTTGTTCCTAAACTTGTGATAAAAAATAAAAAAAATCCATAAATGTATAGATATAAACTTCTAAATAAAACATATAAATGACTTTTATTTATTGACCTGTTTTGCTAGGGTATCTTCTGGTTCTTGGCTTGAGTCGCAATCTGATATAAGTGGCCATGATCTTGTCGGCATGGAAGCTTTCCGAAATAGTTTAGGTCCTAACACTCTGGGATGGTCCGGCTCCGATTACTGTAATTGGACCGGGGTAATTTGTAACGAGGACAATAGGGTCTCGTTCATTACTATCCGCAAAAAGAACCTAACTGGTTCGATCCCAGCTTCTATCGGAAATATCAAGTATCTTAAGACATTTGATGTTTCCGAGAATCAATTAACTGGCCCCCTTCCGAGATTTCGTGATTTGCAATTATTGGAGCGGCTTTTAGCCAACAACAATAATTTCACTTCAATCCCAGTAGATTTCTTCTCATCCGATTTACCCACCTTGTTTTCTATTGATATTAGTCACAACCCCTTTGCACCTTGGCGCATTCTAGGCGCTGCTAGGGAGCTAGGGTTTTTTTCGGCCACGAACGCCAATATTATAGGAAACCTGGACGCCTTTAGCCGCATCAACTTTCCTAGTTTGGTGAATTTAGACCTTTCTTACAACCATGTCACTGGTACTGTACCATATGAATTCACACAACTGCCTCAACTTAAGTACTTAGATTTATCGAACAATTTACTTAGTGGTAAAGTACCTGAGTTTAGGGCAAATGTTACTGTGAGGTTAGAGGGTAACTCTGTCATGTCATCGAGTTCCACTAGAAAGATGAGTGCTAGGGTGCTTGTTGTAGTTCTGATTGGGGCTACAACTGGACTAGTGCTTGTACTAGGACTTGTTGTTTTCTTCTTTAGGAGGAAACCCGGTGTTGTCCAACTCGAGGCTTCTAACACTCGATCTACTGCTCCCGGCGATATTGATGTTCCTGCTATGGATAGGATTAGTATTTCAGTTGATGTAGTGAGGCACGCGACCAACAATTTCAGCCGAGATAATTTATTAGGGGAAGGGGGTTTTTCTAGTGTTTTTAGAGCGGAAATAGATGGGAAAATAGTTGCAGTGAAAATGATGGGTAGAATAAAATTCGGTAGGGTAGCTGATGAGGCAATAAGGTCGTTTGAGCGTGAGGTTCACGTCCTCACCAAAGTGCGACATACCAACTTGGTTGCACTTCTAGGATACTGTTGGGACTCAGAAATTATGATACTGGTCTACGACTACATGCCTCAAGGGAATCTAGGAAGGCATCTTTTTCACTGGAGAGATGAAGGGCTCCAACCCCTTGCTTGGGCCACAAGACTCAATATTGCCTATGATGTTTCAAGAGGGGTTGAATATCTCCACCAGTTTGCGAACCAGACATTTGTTCACAGAGACTTAAAGCCTTCCAACATTTTACTCACAGACGATTTGCATGCCAAAGTAGCTGACTTTGGACTGGTTCGCCCTCTTAGATACTATAATGCCACAACTGATACCACCCAACCAGGAGGAACCGCCGGTTACAAGGCTCCGGAATATGCTTTATATAGACAAATATCTGCCAAGGCAGATGTGTTCAGTTTCGGAGTCATCTTACTGGAGTTGACCACCGGTAAGAGGGCAGTTGATAAAAGCTTCCCTGAGTCAGATCCACACCTACCAACTTGGTTCTCCAACCAAGTCATCAATAAGGGCAAGGGCGGCATTGTTTGGGATGAACTCAAAAGGGTTATTGACCCCCCTATAGTTTCTACCGATCCCAACATTGTATCCTCGTTTTTAGAAATTGCCAAGCTAGCCATCAGCTGCTGCAACAAAGATCCCAATCTGAGGCCCGACATGACACATGTTGTCAACATAATAGGACCGCTCGTGAAGCCCTGGAAGCCGTCGGAACCTGTTCCTGAAAATTTGGACCCGGCCGCCGATGGAACAGACTGGAGCATTCCTCTCTCCGAAATGGTCACGTGCTGGGAGCGTGGTGAACCTTCGGGTCAAGCCGGTTCGTCCGGGTAGGTTCGGATATGGTTTCGTGTGTAACAACTGAGGACATCAATGCTGCTTGATTTGCATCTGCCCAAGGCTTTATTTCTTGGAAAGGCAAAGTCCATCTCGACTCTCGACTCAGAGTTCCTAGTTCACCTGATTATGATGGTATTGACACACAGGTACTGACATGAGCAGTCAACTTTAATTAGAGTTATTTTCTTTCATATTAGCTTAATTTCCATTGCTAATCCTATCAACTGATTTCAGATGAGCTTCCATATGTCATTGAGATTGTATGGTCTATATGCACCTGAAGGCTCGCTTGCTCTGGTATGTTTCTGTTCAGAATCTTCTTGCATTACAAATTTACAGTACATAATTTCGTGTTGGCGAGCATGAACTCAATAGATAACATAACATTCCAGCAGTGTTTCTGTATAGAGGTTTTTCTTCATTTTGTAAAATCCCTACAAAGCATTGAAGGGATTTGAAATTGCTTTTTCACTGCAGTTTCTTTTTTCATGATAATACCCTTCTGATAAAATATTAGAGGATTTTTCGCTATCACATTTTGATTTACTATAATATATATCTTTCCAGATCGCCTTTATGTTGCTCAGTATGTTCTTCCCTCTCTTCTTTATTAATTTTTTTGCTGGCAGAGCGTATCTAGCTAGCAGAAGGCAGATGCACTGCCTGCTAGCTTTGTATACTGTCCGGTTGGAGAGACTGTACGTTGATCAGAGGCTTTCAGCTACAATTTCACCTTGTCATGTCACGGTATGTTCCTATTTTTAAATATATAGAGGGAGTGGAATATGCTTTGAAGAACTCTCGTCTTGAAGTGGTTAATTGCATTTACATTTTGCATGGATTCCTAAGGCTCCTCAACTGTGATTTTCATAATATTCCTAACCTTATGTTTTATCCATCTTTAGATGGAGCTTCCTGGAGCCTACTTTACTTGCAGTTAGTCCTACTGTTACATTGGAAACGGCAACTGCTACCTTTTCAGGTAGTGATTTCTTATTTTATTAGCTTTTATGCTACATGTTTGACATGACATTAAACATTTGTTAATGTGCCGTCATTTATTTCTAAGAGCAATTGCAAATTGAGAAAGTGACCGTAGAGCAAAAAAGCAACTTCAAATGTTATTAGAAGAACAAAGAAGGTTAGTACATGTTATCCTTGGTTGAAAACAGTATATATGTTTCCTATCTCTATTTTGCTTTGTTTTCTGTGCAGGGAAAGCACCTGAGTTTCTAACATTGCTGTTACTTTTTCTTCCTGTTTCAGATTTGGCCTCAATATTGATCTGGATGCTCCAAAAGTAAGAGTTCCTATCAGAACCAATAAGGACTTTTCCAAATCTGATAGCCATTTTCTGTTGGATTTTGGTCATTTCACGCTGCAAGAGAAGGTATGTTTTTTTTTTCCCTCAATTTTTTTGTTTGTTTTCTTTAATGCCCTTTGAAATTGCCTCTAGCTGCATTTTCATGCCTGAAATGATGAATAATCATTGCACGATACTCAGCATGATGAACAGAAGAAGAACCTGTTGCCCACCGATCGGTATTGTGTTTGTCATGAGAAAGGATGTGAACTACGTACTGATTGCTAAATCTGCATGCCCTCTCATGGAAAACTCCTTATGTTAAATCTGATGGTGAGCTTTCCTTTATTTGCAGTATTTTTGCATGTTTGGTGACCTTAGTTGTGTACAAATTCAGCTTTCTTTTTTATTTTTTATTCTTGCTTTTTTATAGGACCTTGAAGGTTCAACATAACAACCTTGAAGTCACAGACGAAGGTAGATGCCTGTTGGTTTCAACTTCTTTTGAGAGGAAACAACTCCAAGTTTTCGAAGAGATTTGGTAAATCAAAATGTAATTGATAGAAGTTGCTAACTTGCTATGTTAGTCTTGTCCTGGTAGGAGTTTGGCAGAACATTTGTTAGTAGCTACCATTCCCATTTGTCCCACAGTCCTCACTGGGAGATTTTATTGCATTTGAAGTTCCGCTGAAAAAATGGCGAGAAGCATGCTATATCAGGGGTATTGCAACAGTGGTAAATGAGAATCATGTTAAATTGAAAATTTCAGTATGTGGTGCTTCTGTTGTTCAAGGTAACGATTCTTCTGGAACAAATGAAAATATAAATACGCCTAGGAGTGACATCTCTGCTAAAAATCCCAGAGGTTATTGTACGTGTTCTACCTTGGAGAAGTAAATCAAGTCATTCGGGCCGCTGCTTACAAATTTATCCTTGATTATCCTTGGCAGTGGGTTCTGGAAATGCATATAAAATGGACTCGACTTTTGTGGAGTTCAAAGCAAGAAAATAAGATGCATAATGATGGATCATAATGATCATCCTTTCTTAAAATCAGCAGCATAGTAATCAAGGAGTCTGTATACAGACAGACAGATGATTTGGTGCATCTGTCTCCAAGTAGACAGGTAATAGAACATTAATTTTTTTATCATTCAATATAGAAATGATGGTTGTTGAAATTCTGTACCTTTCTTTTTAGTATCTTCTTTTAGCATATTCAGCTGGCTCAGGCTCTGAAATCCTTAGGTAAGATTGTCTAACTTATTAGTCAATGGATGCCATTATATTGCAAAGAGTGCTTCTTGTTTAACTTATTAGTCAGTCAATTCCATGAATATGTCTAAACAAGTTTTCTATCATATGTGATGACATTGGTCACTGACTTGTCTGTTTATCATCAGTCTCCATGTGAGTCTTGTAATAAGTGAATCATTAGATTAATTTTTATTGTTCGTCATTGTACTTTTTTCATTTATATTATTTTTCTTAATGATTGACAATTAGTGATTCAAAAACTACATTTTCTTGTCCTGTTTACAGGTTAAAACTTGGAATGCTTCGGATACAATCAGATAAGCCGTTAACATTAACACCAATGCCGCCAGTTCTCCTTCGACCACATAGAGTTGGAGAGGAGATGGACTATATCTTGAAGTTTTCCGCCACCTGCAATATAATGAGTCACTGGATCTTTGTGTCTATCTATATATTGGTCTCCATGTGAGTATGAACATGTTTGCAAATATGAGTTACTTTCCTTTAGCTTTTTTTATAGTAATTAGTATATATGTGGTGAGACAGTTTCCGTATTCAAATATGAGCTGATTTCTTAAATCTTTTCCCGGGATAGAGTAGCATCTCGTACAAAGATTTTATTTTTTCATTTTAGTAACTCATCTCTCTGTCATTTGTACTCATTTATTCTGGCTCATTGGAACAGCCAATGCGATGTTTGATACTTTCCTTGGGTTTTACTTTTCCAGAAATCGCTAATTTCAATTTTAATATTGACGAATCTCAGTGTTTAGCTATTTATCCTGGACCTGGAATATATATTATATTTTATGGAATTTACCTTGGCAGGAAAGCAAGGGTGTATAGGACTTCTGATGTCAAGAGAAGGAGGTGAACCACTGACAAAAGTTAAAAGATCTCTACACACGAGTCACTTGCATATTAAGAAAGCCACTTGAAGGTGCAAAATCTGGGCGGTGAGGGTTTTGTTCAAGTAGTTGGGATAGGATTATTTAGTGTGGCTGCTCAGCCAGTGAGTGGGGTTCTGGATCTTCTGTCAAAAGCTACCAAAGTTGCTGATGCAATCAGATGAAAATAGCTTCAGCTATAACTTCTGAGGACCAACTCCTTAGCAGACGACTACCTTTGTCATTGGTGATTTGGAGGAACACAAAGCAAAAGGACAGGTACTAGTTGTTTGACTGGCTATAAATCTCTCACTGGCATATTTATGTTGGGACTGGATGTGATCTAGAAAATCGAGCAAGGTCATGCTTTTCAGCTGATTCTCAGCTTGAGAGCGTGCTTAGTGATATATCTTGATCACTGCTTAAACTTAATCTTTTTTTGCTTTGTCATGTGGACAGTTTGCTTTATCAGATGCTTATAAAAGTTCTTGTGGTCACTCAATGCAGAGTGCTACTGCTGCAAATAAGTACGCAATATTTTAATCATTTGCATGCTATGTATCCTTCCCTATCTGCTATATAATTAAATGACACTGATGAAGAATACGAGCAGAATATTTTAAGTCAGGATTTGGAAAGTAAGTCAAATAAATCTAGGCTTTTATTATTTGGATTCTTATTATTATTAGGATTATTTCTTTAGGATTCTTTTAAGCATAGGGATATTCCTAGTTATTCTAGAATTGTCTGAGCCTCCCTATATATAGAGGCCTTTGTAGTCTTTTATTTTGAGAATTGAGTTAATAAAAATTGAAAGCTTTTGCTTCTCTCCAGGTTTGTGTGATGCAACCTAACCTTAGGTGTGATGCCTAAGTCCTCTGGGTGTGTTGCCTAGAAACCTGAATGCAGTGATGCTAGTAGTTCTATCCCTTTTCTTCTTAACTTTCTTATTCTAGATCCCTTTTCTTCTAAAAATACAAGAGCACGGCAACCAAATCCAAGAGTACTAAAATAAACCCTAGTTCTACAGTTCTCTTGCTATTTGTCCTGCATCAAACACTGTAATTTATAATTAGCAACTTTTACCACTACTTCTTAGAGGAAGTTCAAACCAGCTAGGGATCTGTTTTCAACTTTTCATTATTGTGGTATTTACTTTGGGATGACCTGCTGTAATGGAAATGGCATTTGGAAAACAGAACCAGCCAAAAGCTTCACATTGATGTTCCCTCCTTCTTGACAGGATAGATCAAGTGCGATGAGGAAGCAAGCTTGTGTCATAAGGCTCATCCCTGACACTCCCCAGGTTAAAACTGCATATGTTTCTCAATGTCAGTGTAGTCTTAAGCTGTTAAAGCATGAGCCAACAAACCATATCAAGCTAACACCCTCTTTCAGGCAGATCAACCCTCTTTCAAAAAACAGTATTCAAACTCTCGCCTGGATTTACTGTACAAACCATTAAAACCATGGAATACAGTTAGATTGTATGTTTTCTTTTAACTTAGTGTAGCTTTAGAGCTAAAGCTACTCATAGGTGCTTTTCAAATATTAATTTCTATTAAACTTTCATGCCTGTGGAGAATTAAAATTCAGAGATCCTTTCACACATTGCATGCAGGAAGCAGAGTCGGCAACTCTTGAAGCAATATCATAGTAATTGTATGGTTCTTAACTTTTTACTATTTTACTTTGGCATCTATTGTTTGTCAAAATTCTCATGCATCCAAACCATATTTGCAGGAGCTCTCTTCATACATTAGTAATTGTTTTACTGGCTATCATCTACCTTTCTCGGTTGTATTTGACCTTTATGCCTTTATGTTATGCTTCAGCAATTGAAGACTTAGTTGGTTCTACATATTAAATTCTAAATTTGGCGCTCTTTACTTTCTTACCTGCTTTGTTATTGATCCCTTCCTGGTCATATTATGGTTTTATTTTAGGCCTCTTTCACGGTTACATGTAAGAGATAAGCATCCAACCGAAAAGTTTAAGTGGTTAGCTTGAGTGATACAAAGGATATATATACTTATACATTTAACATATTTGGATATCTGGTTCTAACTGTATATGGATAGTGCATAAGACTGGTATCAGGTTGTGTGGTGTAATAACCTCGATTTTCAATCGAGCAATACTTGGCGGCAGTTTTATTCAATGAAGTATTCATTTCGATTTGGTGGAAAATAAAATTTCGTCAAATCTCAATTGTTAATTTCGTAGCAAGGATTAATCAAATTACACTACATTAATCATTGCTGTACCTTCTTAATCTGGTTTTATCACAAAGTGCATGTAGTGGCATTACTTTGTTTTAAAGAAAACTTAGGCGTGCTGTGTGTTTCAAATAGGACGAGAAGAAGTGCGACACTAGTTGTTTTATACTCTACATTTATTGATGGTGGTGTACCAGCTCCAGAAGAAAAGAAAGAAAATTGTTTCTCCCTCTTTCTCTCTCTCTCGTCCGAAATCATCCAAGAAACAGAGCAATTATTCTCCAAGCTTGTTCTCGCTCCACAGGCCATCGATCGACCCCAGACCACGTTCCACAGCTTCACCTTGATCTTGCGCAACTGCAGGAGGCAGCCTTGCGCCGCAGAACGGTCGGAAACGGCGGCGGAAGTCCGGTTAGTTTTAAGCCCGTTTTAGTTCCAAGCTCGATAACTCGTGTTTCCGGCCACCGATCCTTGCCAAACTGCATCCTCGTGCTTCCCTCAACCCCCTGAAGCCCCCAGAAGCAGCCTTGCACGGCGGCGCATCCCGTAGCAGCAACTACAAGTCAACCCCGCCAAGAACGAAACCGGAGCTATCGATCCAAATATCTCGAGCTACAGGACGTATTTTTGAGTGATTCTTGAACCAGTGAGCTCACCTTGAAGTTCTGAAAAACTCTCCAGAAGGAATCGAAGCGTTTCGTTGAAGTTTTTACGTCGAAACTCAAGCTCGCCGGATTCTGGAATTTTTCCGACCACCGAAGCTTTCGATCGGTATATCTCGAGCTACAGACCATATTTTTCTATGATTCTTGAACCAATGAGTTTTCATTGAGTTTCTTAACAACTCTCTAGAAGGGATCGAAGCCTGAAATTGACGTTTTGACGTCGAAATCCAGCCTTGACGGATTCTGCAAATTTCGCCGGATTCTGGAAATTTTCCGGCCACCTCGACTGTTTTAGGTAATTTCAACCACTTCCGTTCATTTTCAGCTTACATGGTAGTTATGAAAGTTGTTAAGCATGATGAGAGGAAGAAGAGCAGCCCGGCCCCGACACCATTGGTGGTGGTCGGCGGCGGCTCTGCCACTAACTCCGGCGGCCCTTTCCGGCCACCTCCGGGGGTCAAAAATATAGTTTCTGTACATTTTTAGATTCTACATTTCAATACGATCATTTCGACATATTATACGCAATTTTTGGATATCGTATGATTAAGTTATGAATTTTACGATTTCGATCGATTTCGATCGTTCGATTTGTGATCTGTGAAGATCGGACCGTCCGATGGACTTGTAGTTTTGTTATGTTGATCTTATGACTGTCCCAGTGGCTTTGTGTGGTCATGGGCGAAGATCCGACCGTTGGATCTTCGTATAATTGTGAAATAGTGATTCGGAAGGCGATTCGTGAGAATCTAACCGTCGGATTTTCGTATAATTTTGTGAAGATGTTAGTAAGGACGATTCAAGAAGATCTGACCGTTGGATCTTCGTGATAATTTTGGAGGATGATCCTAAGGGCGATCCGTGAGGATCCGACCGTTGGATCATCATATAATTTTGATCTGACCGTTGGATCATCATTAAACTAGAATCCGACCGTTGGATTTCCGTATATATGTGGTTTATGAATGATTGCTAAGTTAAGATCATATCTGACTAGGTGATTGACGGTTTAAGTTGGTGGACGATTGTGGATCGTATTCTGAGCTGTTAAGAAGACGCAGCGGGATTAGAGGTGAGTAAACCTCACGTGGTTCATATTACGAACCCAATATATTTAATTGCTTTATTTTGCAATCATATGAACTATTGTTGGTGTATTAGACATTCCTGTGTGAATGTCTGTATATATATTATTACGTGAAATAATATGTATTGTTGGAGTTGTGTTGAGTTTATTGTTGAGAAACAATATATTGTGAGGGGTATTGAGTTTATTGTTGAGAAACAATATATTGTGAGGGGTATTGAGTTTATTGTTGTGAAACAATATATTGAGAGAGATGTTGAGTTTTATTGTTGAGGAACAATAAATTGTTGTGATCTGTGGAAGATCAATAGGTCACGGGGTGACCATGGCATACTATCAGCGAACCACGCTCTCGCGCCGGGTAGGTGGAACTGAATAGTATTAAATCGTGAACCACGCTCTCGCGCCGGGTAGGTGGAAACGATCAGTTAGAGCTCTAGTCTGTCTGCCAAATATTGAGTGACCTTATGGGGGAAATTGAGAGTAACTCATAAGTGTCTATATATATATATATATGAGAGTGAGAAAGTAACGTGGGTTTGTGGTGGTCTTGTAATTTAATAAATCAACAGTTCTTTCTTGTTTACTCATACTAGCTGTCAAAAGCTTACCGGGTTTTGTGTTGTTGCAACTCCCGGTACACTATTCAAATTGTGTAGCGGGTAATCCTACAGGACAGGAGAACCAGGACGGTGATCGTGCGGTTAGAGCAATTGTTAGAGTTTTACAGCAATTGTAAGTTGTGAGGTGTGTTATGCTCATTTGAGCTTTACAATATTGCTTGTGAGAGTGGATTGTAATAATGAACTCGAAGTTTCGAGATTTGGATTTTGTAATTGTAATTATTCATGTTTCGGATTTGAATTTATTATTCAAAATTCGGGGCGTGACAGTTTGGTATCAGAGCGTAAGGTACATATTTGGTGATAATCAGTACCTCCCGAGTGATGGCCCGTCTGCAGCGGATCCCCATCATATACTCTTCGGTACTGGTATAATCATTGGGTATGTCTTAGTATGGGGTCTAGACAACGTGTAAGTCCGTAGGACGGTAGAGTTGTCTACTAAGTTCGTATTAGAATAAGTTTAGTTTCCGCGAGTTGTGATCTTCGAGGAATAGGAACCTCTGGATTTAACTCTGATGAGTCGGTGAGGTAGAGGTCGAGTCTGATGTAGGGACAGGATCTTTCTATGGAGACAGTTGAGGATGAGGTGGAGGCATTAGAGGTTGAGTTGCCTAGTCTACCTGTAGTTGATGTGATGGATGTTATTCTTGGGTTGAAATGGTGAAAGAGATTGAGACCCTAGGAATAGTTGAAAAGAGAATTGATCTCACCAACTCAAGATGATAGGAGTGTGAGAGATTATGAGACAGAATTCTCAAGACTATATTGGTGTACGAGTGTAGTGATGTAATTTGGGAGATACTTATGTTACCTTTAATAAGGGTAGTATGTTAAGTGATCATGGCATAGGTTGACTTTGTAAGTGAAGTGGTGGAGTTTGTGTAGCTTCTTTGAGTTATAACCTTTGAGGAATGGGAACCTTTGGATTAAACTCTGGTGGAGTTATTGAGGATGGTTTCCACGAAAAACAGTATCCTTATGTGCATTGTAGTCGTTGGTTGTTGGGGTCATGGTGTTTGACCAATGCTTGTATCTAAAGTCGTTACGAGTATTTGACTAGTAGTTGTGATACTTTCCATTAGTTGGATATGCAGATGTTTTGAGTTGAAGAATACTTAGCAGTTATTGGTTGACTTATGGAAAGATTGATATGACCTCGTGATAGGATTGACTGTGAAGAGACATTGTGTTGATGTATGAGCTTAGGTAATAACGTTGTTTTCAACTCTAGGAGTGCTAGTGTTGTATAACTAATTTATGAGGCCAGATACTGTTGTGAGGACAGATTATGGATTATGACGTGGTTAGTGTGAAGTGCTATAATCACAGAATTTTGACCCACTAGATGTTGACTTACCACCAAATGAGCAGTGAGGTGATTCGTGGGTGAGATACTGAGTGTTGTACCATTATCGATTAGTGGATGCTAAGATGGTACATATTGCTTGTTGAAGCAATTGATAGATGGAATGATCGAGATTTTTTTTAGAGTTGTAAGTGTAACTCTAAAGATGTGGGTTTTTCCTAGCTAACTCAGGAAGTGTTTAGCTTTATTAATCCCTAATTCTAGCGACGGAATTATTGTGTTTGGTTTGACTCAGAGGATACTAGCTTGACCTCTGTGTGACTTAATTGATTGCTAGGTTTTGAGTGATTGTTTTTATTGCATCATTATGAAAGATGTGTGCAGTAGAGTTGTTTATGGTTTTGAAAATAGTATTGGGTGACCAAGGTTCGATCCTTGGTGTTGTTGTTGGTTAAACAAAAAGAAAAGAAAACATGCACACCATCTTATTGATTTTACATTATAAAAAAAAAAATAAAAAAAAAAAAAAAAAAAGGAAAACGAGGACTATGCTATACTAAGCCTAGTCAGCAGCTCCGGATGGATTGAGGCTGAGCTCAAGAGAAACGTTTGAGCCACTGTGGTAACCGCCTAAGCCACCAGAATAGTAACCAAAAGCGCTACCTTCCTCGGAAGTAGCCTTCAGGTTACCAAAGACGTCCTCGCCGTGCACGGGGAACAGAGGAAGAGTTTGAACCTCCTGGTGATCTCCTTCTCGTTGTTGCAGGGATGTTTGTCCTCCTGTTGTGCCAAAAGAGTTGTACTGGTATTAGTGTTGAAGTGTGAGGAAGAATATGAAACAAAATTTAAATCAAGAAATCCTTCATTACCAGTAGAATAGGTGGAACCAAAGTTGAGATCAATGGATCTACCATCATCAGTAGAACTAGTGGACCCAAAATTGATGTCAATGGATCCACCAGCAGGCCCAAAATTGATGTCGATGGATCCACCAGCACCAGTAGAACCAGTGGACCCAAAATTGAGATCGATGGATCCGCCAGTACCAAGAGAACTAGTTCCCATGGGCACTGGAGCAGCCTGATTACACCTATTCATCTGCTTCTCTCGAGCCCTGACGTTCTGGAACCAAAAGTAAATGTTCTTACCCTCAACATGTCCATACTGGTTCAGCTGGAGGCAGATCTCGTGAATGTGCTCTGTAGATTGGCACTTAAATCCCTTGACGTAGTAAAGATCCTTGAGGATTCTTATTTGTTCTGGAGTAGGAATCCATCTGGTACGGCTTCGCCAGAAATCCATGTTGGCACTACTTCCAGCTGCTTGGGTGTTTCCTCCCTCCTCTGTTGGTTGCTGTTGTTGTGGTTCCATTTGTTGCGGGGTTTGGAGCTCCATTAGTTGCAGAGTTCGTGGCTCTTGGGTCATGAGGTGAGAGGATGTGAAAATCGAGGAATACATGGTTTAGTGTTTGAGGGAGATTTTGTTAGAAGGATTGGAGTTGTTGAACTGGTGATTGGAGATCTGAGATTCTCAGAGGAAAGATGAGATCGAATCTTCAAATGGAAGAAAAGATCTGAGAAAGAAGGATTGAAGATTTGGAGGAAAAGATTGAAGATCTGAAAGTTCAGAGGAAAGATGGGATTGAATCAACTAGATGGGAGAGAAGATCAGAAGAGAAGGATTGAAATTGATGAAGAAAGGATTTGAGAAGAGAAAGGCTGAAGAGTTGAGAGAGAAAGACTTGAGCTCGGAAGAAAATTTCTTTTCTTTTGGAGTGAACAGTTTTTCTCCAGAATGCACCTATTTATAGAACAAGGTGAGCAGATCTCCACCGTTGGATGAACGATCTCAGAATTTGAATCCACGCGTTGGATTAAAGTCGCCCCGAAACCCGGAAAAGCTGTTGGCGCGTGTTGAGCGTGTAAGGGGACAGGCCGAACCTCGAGACGCTGTGGCAGACAGCTTTAGCCGAAAGTGATTTGCTTTCCGTAAATCACGGAAGAGACGTGTCGTGGCACGTGGAGTGTACCGACAGTTTGTTGTTATTCTATCGCTTATGATAGAATAAATAAAAGAAGTTGCATGGATAGTAACGAGAGCAGCTGGTGCTCTAGTGGTTGAAGAGCAAGGCTCTTGTACAAGAGGTCAGAGGTTCGAACCTTGCCTCTCGTTTATTTTTATTATGTTCGCTTATGACATAATAAGTATAACATTTGTACACATTATATTAAGCACAGCTTGTGCTCCAGTGGTTGGGGAAAAAAGGTTTCGTGCGGCAGGTTGAGGTTTCGAACCTTGCCTTCCCCGTTATTTTATTTATGTCGCTTATGACATAATAAATATAACACGTGAGCATATATTAATGAAGGCAGCTCTTGCTTCAGTGGTTGGGAGCAAAACCTTCGTGTTCGAGGTCGGGAGTTCGAACCTTACCTCTTACAAATATTTTTGGATCTCGTATATGCTTGATATACGGACGTATATACGGTCTGTACGGTATGCATACGTATATACAGTTGTACGGTATGCATACGTATATACGGTCTGTACGGTATGCATACGTATATACGGTATGTACAATTTCATACCGTAGCCGAGCTGGAAGTTGGTGGGCCGATTGGTAGGCCCAAATAGTAAGCCCAATTGTTCGGCCCGATTGGTAGGCCCAAATGGTAGGCCCAAATGTTAAGCCCAATCGTTCGGCCTGAATAGTAGGCCCAAATGTTAAACCCAAAGTGGTTTGGGCCGGTTCGAAATGTGGATGGTCCGATTTCTTCAGGCCCAATTGGCCAGCCCTAATGCTTAGCCCAAGGATTGAGCAAGCCCAAGTCATCATCACTGGGTGACATATTTTATTGGCGTGCTTTTGGGGATGAATTGTTTTGAGTGATGCATCTCTATTGTTGTGTAGAATAGTGCATGCTTAAGTTTTACTATAGAGATTTACCGTGATGCTAATTGAGTAGCGAAATGCTTTGTGGGAGTGTTTACTGTGCTTGTATGCCAGTACAGGAAGATGATCTATGTGAAGATCTATGTGAGGATCCATGTGATGATTTTGTGTGAGCTTACTTTTGTGATGAAAGGATTTAGTGGCCATAGGAATGTATTTTTATACAAAGGGCTGTGGCTTTGTAGATTACTACAGCTTTCGAAAGGATGGAGATTAGATGGTTAGGTCAACCTTAATCGTGAGGAATTGACTTGCGCGTAAATTTCGGGACGAAATTCCTTTAAGGGGGGTAGATTGTAATAACCTCGATTTTCAATCGAGCAATACTTGGCGGCAGTTTTATTCAATGAAGTATTCATTTCGATTTGGTGGAAAATAAAATTTCGTCAAATCTCAATTGTTAATTTCGTAGCAAGGATTAATCAAATTACACTACATTAATCATTGCTGTACCTTCTTAATCTGGTTTTATCACAAAGTGCATGTAGTGGCATTACTTTGTTTTAAAGAAAACTTAGGCGTGCTGTGTGTTTCAAATAGGACGAGAAGAAGTGCGACACTAGTTGTTTTATACTCTACATTTATTGATGGTGGTGTACCAGCTCCAGAAGAAAAGAAAGAAAATTGTTTCTCCCTCTTTCTCTCTCTCTCGTCCGAAATCATCCAAGAAACAGAGCAATTATTCTCCAAGCTTGTTCTCGCTCCACAGGCCATCGATCGACCCCAGACCACGTTCCACAGCTTCACCTTGATCTTGCGCAGCTGCAGGAGGCAGCCTTGCGCCGCAGAACGGTCGGAAACGGCGGCGGAAGTCCGGTTAGTTTTAAGCCCGTTTTAGTTCCAAGCTCGATAACTCGTGTTTCCGGCCACCGATCCTTGCCAAACTGCATCCTCGTGCTTCCCTCAACCCCCTGAAGCCCCCAGAAGCAGCCTTGCACGGCGGCGCATCCCGTAGCAGCAACTACAAGTCAACCCCGCCAAGAACGAAACCGGAGCTATCGATCCAAATATCTCGAGCTACAGGACGTATTTTTGAGTGATTCTTGAACCAGTGAGCTCACCTTGAAGTTCTGAAAAACTCTCCAGAAGGAATCGAAGCGTTTCGTTGAAGTTTTTACGTCGAAACTCAAGCTCGCCGGATTCTGGAATTTTTCCGACCACCGAAGCTTTCGATCGGTATATCTCGAGCTACAGACCATATTTTTCTATGATTCTTGAACCAATGAGTTTTCATTGAGTTTCTTAACAACTCTCTAGAAGGGATCGAAGCCTGAAATTGACGTTTTGACGTCGAAATCCAGCCTTGACGGATTCTGCAAATTTCGCCGGATTCTGGAAATTTTCCGGCCACCTCGACTGTTTTAGGTAATTTCAACCACTTCCGTTCATTTTCAGCTTACATGGTAGTTATGAAAGTTGTTAAGCATGATGAGAGGAAGAAGAGCAGCCCGGCCCCGACACCATTGGTGGTGGTCGGCGGCGGCTCTGCCACTAACTCCGGCGGCCCTTTCCGGCCACCTCCGGGGGTCAAAAATATAGTTTCTGTACATTTTTAGATTCTACATTTCAATACGATCATTTCGACATATTATACGCAATTTTTGGATATCGTATGATTAAGTTATGAATTTTACGATTTCGATCGATTTCGATCGTTCGATTTGTGATCTGTGAAGATCGGACCGTCCGATGGACTTGTAGTTTTGTTATGTTGATCTTATGACTGTCCCAGTGGCTTTGTGTGGTCATGGGCGAAGATCCGACCGTTGGATCTTCGTATAATTGTGAAATAGTGATTCGGAAGGCGATTCGTGAGAATCTAACCGTCGGATTTTCGTATAATTTTGTGAAGATGTTAGTAAGGACGATTCAAGAAGATCTGACCGTTGGATCTTCGTGATAATTTTGGAGGATGATCCTAAGGGCGATCCGTGAGGATCCGACCGTTGGATCATCATATAATTTTGATCTGACCGTTGGATCATCATTAAACTAGAATCCGACCGTTGGATTTCCGTATATATGTGGTTTATGAATGATTGCTAAGTTAAGATCATATCTGACTAGGTGATTGACGGTTTAAGTTGGTGGACGATTGTGGATCGTATTCTGAGCTGTTAAGAAGACGCAGCGGGATTAGAGGTGAGTAAACCTCACGTGGTTCATATTACGAACCCAATATATTTAATTGCTTTATTTTGCAATCATATGAACTATTGTTGGTGTATTAGACATTCCTGTGTGAATGTCTGTATATATATTATTACGTGAAATAATATGTATTGTTGGAGTTGTGTTGAGTTTATTGTTGAGAAACAATATATTGTGAGGGGTATTGAGTTTATTGTTGAGAAACAATATATTGTGAGGGGTATTGAGTTTATTGTTGTGAAACAATATATTGAGAGAGATGTTGAGTTTTATTGTTGAGGAACAATAAATTGTTGTGATCTGTGGAAGATCAATAGGTCACGGGGTGACCATGGCATACTATCAGCGAACCACGCTCTCGCGCCGGGTAGGTGGAACTGAATAGTATTAAATCGTGAACCACGCTCTCGCGCCGGGTAGGTGGAAACGATCAGTTAGAGCTCTAGTCTGTCTGCCAAATATTGAGTGACCTTATGGGGGAAATTGAGAGTAACTCATAAGTGTCTATATATATATATATATGAGAGTGAGAAAGTAACGTGGGTTTGTGGTGGTCTTGTAATTTAATAAATCAACAGTTCTTTCTTGTTTACTCATACTAGCTGTCAAAAGCTTACCGGGTTTTGTGTTGTTGCAACTCCCGGTACACTATTCAAATTGTGTAGCGGGTAATCCTACAGGACAGGAGAACCAGGACGGTGATCGTGCGGTTAGAGCAATTGTTAGAGTTTTACAGCAATTGTACGTTGTGAGGTGTGTTATGCTCATTTGAGCTTTACAATATTGCTTGTGAGAGTGAATTGTAATAATGAACTCGAAGTTTCGAGATTTGGATTTTGTAATTGTAATTATTCATGTTTCGGATTTGAATTTATTATTCAAAATTCGGGGCGTGACATGTGGACTGGATTCATTGGCTATAAAAAGTATTTGTATGATATGTGCAAAGATTTTTACCAATCAGATAGCAATTTATATGACAATCCACTGGTTCCTTGTGCTAATACTTCATCCTTTTCTTATTTTTAATTTACTGTGATATGTGCAAAGATTTTTACCTATCAGATAGCAATTTATATGACAATCCACTGGTTCCTCGTGCTAATACCTGTGATTGAGGAAATAGCAACTTCTTGTCCTCAATTGTACCATGATCCTTATTCATTTCTAATAAAATTTCTGTGTCTTCTTAAAAGAAAAGTACCTGGGGTTGAGGGATTCGATACACACGATATAACACAAGCTACTGTATCAGTTTAAAACTATATTGTGTAAAGCTGATGGTATAGAAATATCACAAATATGGTGAGGCAGTATGCTACATGTAGATACCACCTAAGTTACTATGACAGTATGTAAACTACATGTTGTAAAATTTAGTACATTTAGGCTTGTATCACATCACATTGCATTATGTTTTCTTCACAGGGTTACTTTTATGTAGTAAGTTTACTATTTGCCTTAATGATATTTGCAAATAGAATAGACATCATAATTGTTCTTTTAATTTATTAATTTATTTAAAGATATTGCCATTTCATTTTACTTTCTTTTTGGGGAAAAATAGCAGTTTGGCTGACAAAAGAATCTTTTGCAGCAATCTAATGGAAATTCATGGCCAGGTTCCCTTATTGCTACTATTATTGGGAATCTAAAGATATCAATTAGCAATGTACATATAAGATATGGCGATTTGGTCAGGTAAGTAAAGAGTGCTTCCTTAGCTTCTTTTGAAGTCTGAAATGTTGTAACAATTTTATTTCCACTCTCTTTTTCTCTAGATGAATTGACTTCAGTCATAATTTCCTCTGTCTGCTTCTGCTTTTAATAGGCTCTCTCTTTTTTTTGGGTAGTATTCCAGGACAAATCCTTTTTGTTCCGGTGCCACTTTAGCCAAGCTTGCTGCTGTTATGATGGATGAGGAAGGGAATGAAACATTTGATAGCAGTGGTGATCTTGATAAGTTGCGAAAGGTTAGCCTTGTAACTTTTTCCTGCTGATTCTAGTTGTTTGACAATGCTATAGAATCTTCTGGATTGAAAGCTTTCTTTGCAATTAATCCTAGTTATAGCTTTGTTTTTCGACTTTTTCCGCTTTTCTACTCTTGTTGCCCCTCAGTAGTGGGCTTCTTTTTCCAAGTATTCGAGACTCCAATGCTTTACTTCTTGATTGGGAGTAGTACTGTATTGAGTGATTTTTCTTGGAAACTCTTTATACTGGCCTTTACCTTTTCTTTTTTTTTTGGTTGTAGAATGGTTTTTTCCTCCTTGTAGGTTTCTCTGTCGGTCTGTCCTGTTTGTGTGGGTTGAGGGTTGTTTCTTTTGTTGACTGGTCAACCTTCTGTTTGTACCCTCGTACTGTTTAATGCAGATTTCTTGTTTCCTTTATAAAGAATCATTAAGAGAGAATGACTCACCTTTGATTAGACACTTGTGTGCAAATTGATGCTAGTTTTTATAGAAAATGCAGCTCAAAGTAACCCATCAAGTTTTCCAGAACATTTGGAAGGCTAAGGTACCTTGTACTGGCAAGGTTGGCAGTTGTGATGATATTCAATGGAGGAGACGGATGTTTGTATATTACCTACTTGATGTGTGGTTTAAAGAGTTAACAAAAACTGAAGGTGGGCTGTTTTGCCAATGTAATAACCTCGTTAGAGGAATTGTACGAAACTCGTCGGAGGAATAATACGAACCTCGATAGAGGAATAATACCATCTCGTGAAAGAATCAAAGACAAACATTTCACCCTTCCTTTAGTTTTCTCACCCCTCCCTTTAGCTGTAACGGTCCTCCTCTTGTCGGAGAGCCATCATTCTGTTTCTTTTTTTCATTTCTCTATCGACCTCTCTCTCACTCTCTCTCGTCCGAAAGCATCCAAGAATAGAGCAAACTTCTCCAAGCTCGTTCTCGCTCCATAGGCCATCGATCGACCCTAGACCACGTCCCACGCCTTCACTTCTTCCTTGCGCAGCTGCCGGTGGTAGCCTTTCGCCGGCTCTTGAACCGTACACGACGGTGGAACACGAGGCCGGTTTGAGCTCATTTTGGTTCCAAGCTTGATATCTCAATCTACCGGCCATCAATCCTCACCAAACTTCATCCACGAGCTCGCCTCAACTTCCTGAAGCTCCCAGAAGTAACCTTGCACGTCGGCGTGGCTTGTGGTGGCGACTGGAAGCTCAACCCGACCTAGATCGAAACTGGACTGTGGAGCTCGATATCTCGAGTTGTAGAGCTTTGTTTTGAGTGATTCTTGATCCAGTGAGTTCTCCTTGCGTTTCTTAACAACTCTTCAGAAGGGATCGAAGCGAGAAATTGAAGTTTTTACGTCGGAATTCAAGCTCGCCGGATTCTGGAAATTTTCCGGCCACCGACGCTTTCGATCAAGATATCTCGAGCTGTAGAGCTTCGTTTTGAGTGATTCTTGAACCAGTGAGTTCGTCTTTAAGTTCTGAACAAGTCTCCTGAAGGAATCGAAGCGAAAGGAGGACATTTTTACGTTGATCGGAGCTTCGCCGACTTCTGCAAATTCTCGCCGGTTTCTGGAAAAAATTCCGGCCACCTCGACTGTTTTAGGTAATTTCAACCACTTCCGGTCATTTTCAGCTTACATGGTAGTTATGAAAGTTGTTAAGCATGATGAGAGGAAGAAGAGCAGCCCGGCCCCGACACCATTGGTGGTGGTCGGCGGCGGCTCTGCCACTAACTCCGGCGGCCCTTTCCGGCCACCTCCGGGGGTCAAAAATATGGTTTCTGTACATTTTCAGATTCTATATTTCAATACGATCATTTTGATATATTATACGCAATTTTTGGATATCGTATGATTAAGTTATGAATTTTTAAGTTTAGATCGATTTCGATCGTTAGATTTGTGATCTGTGAAGTTAGGACCGTCAGATGGACTTGTAGTTTTGATATGATGATCTTATGACTGTCCCAGTGGCTTTGTGTGGTCATGGGCGAAGATCCGACCGTTGGATCTTCGTATAAATGCAAAACAGTGATTAGGGAGGCGATTCGTGAGAATCCGTCCGTCGGATTTTCGTATAAATTTGTGAAGATGTTAGTAAGGACGATTCAGGAAGATCCGACCGTTGGATCTTCGTGATGATTTTTGGAGGGTGATCCTAAAGGCGATCCGTGAGGATCCGACCGTTGGATCATCATTTAATTTCGATCCGACCGTTGGATTGTTGTTTGAGTATGTTTTTGAGTTGTTGGCTAAGTTAAGGTCATGTTTGACTAGGTGATTGACGGTCTTCCTTGGGTGAGCGGTTTCGGTGTGTATTGTGTTGAATTGAAGACGCAGCGGGAATATCGAGGTGAGTAAATCGCACATGGTTCATTCACGAACCGAAATTCGGTGATTTTATTTAATTGAGAAATTGTGGAAATTGTTTTATGAAAATAAATATTTGTTTTAAATTATATGGACTTGATCGACTACGGTCCATAGGTAAGTAAAATGTATTTAACTATAAAAAAATGAATTTCTAGATTTTATTGCATGTGAACTATAGTTGGTATTAGTGGTCACTCTTGTGTGGGTGACTACATATATATATATTTACGTGGAATATATATTGGATGGTGTAATTTACTGAGTTATATTTTGAGCATTACCCTTTGGAATATGTGATTTATCTTAGATGTTGTGTTGTCTATGATAATGGGTAATTGAGTAAAGTGCGATAGTTGAGTCGTTGAGATGAATTAAATGAGGAGTCGAGTGAATTGAGAAAAGCAGTCATTCGTAAGGTGAACCTTGGCCCAGGTGACACTTTACGATACAGTTAGAGCTCTAGTCTGTCTGCCATCATACTGCTTGGGGGATAAACGAGTTATCATATGCCCTTGGGTATGACATGACATACTGAATGGGGTGATTAATATAATTAATCATAAGCCTGTAAGTATGATATACTGAATGGGGTGATTAATCTAATTAATCATAAGCCTGTAAGTATAATATACTGCATGGGATGATTTATATAAATAAATCATAAGCCTGTGAGTATATATTGAGTAAACAGTTGTTTGTTTTTGAGTAGTCATGTTGAGATGTGAGTTGATTGATGCTTGAAGTGACGTTGTACACTTCAATTATTATGCAAAGAAAATACTTGAGTTAAATTTATGCTTGAGTCGATTTGGTTACTTTAAATCGTGCAATCCTTTCATTTACTCATACGAGCTTTGCAAAAAGCTTACCGGGTTTGTATTGTTGCAATCCCGGTACACTATTCAAACGGTGTAGCGGGTAATCCTGCAGGTCAGGAGAATCAGGGCGGTGATCGAGCGGGTTAGAGTATTTGTTATAGTTTTACAGCATTTGTAATAGTGAGGTGAGTTAAGCTCATTGAGCCTTACAATTTGATTTGGTGAGAGTGTGTTGTAATAATTAACTTGAGGATTTGATTTATTGTAATATTGAGAGGTGTGAAGTGTGGTTGTTTGTGAGAAAAAAATTCAGGACGTTTATTCTATTAAGTTGTATAATTCATGTTTCGGATTTTAATTGTATTTAAAATTCGGGGCGTGACAGCCAAGATATATGCATGTATGTTATTTAGCCATTCCTCTAGAAGCTTTGACATTGTTAATGTGGGGTCAAATATCTAAGAGAAGTTAGCAGAGAAGAGGATAATTGGAGAAATCCTTCTCTTTTGTTTAAGATCTGATAACTATCCTTGAATGATTTTGTTTTGTAGTTGTTGTCCTCGTTTATTTTTTGCTTATACATGTACGTGTATATTAGTCTCAAGACTCTCAATATTACTTTGGCTAAATTTTTTTCGTTTCCGTCATTGCAACTAGAGAGACTTGCTATGTACCATGATTTTGATAGTGTACTGTGGAAGATAGATAAGGGATGGGAGGATCTCACTCCAAGGGGTAGCTTTAGCTAAATGTACTAGCCAAAGTGTACTCTTTCTATTTCATGCATTAACGTGTGGTGTCCATGCAAATATTGCAGTACTGTACTGCCTGCATGAATCCTCCTTTACTCATTTCTTTGCATCAATACATTACTAGATTTTTGAAGATGGAATATGTGAACCCACAGATGACCATGCAACGATGTCTAAGTGGGATGTGAATAGCAAATATTTGGTGTCACCTATAAATGGAGTTTTAAAGCTAGTGTCACTGTGTAGGAAACTAAGAAAGAAATGATCCAGAGCTTCCCTTGTCCTAAGTGACGTTTCCTTGACAATAACGGAGGTTAGAATATTTCTTCCATTATGGCATTATGTATCTTCAGTTTCGATTTTATAGAAATTTATTGCTTCCCTTATTAGAATCTAAGAAAACAGTCTAGTGCTACAATTGACACTTGGTTTTGTTAGGCTCAATATTGTGATTGGATAAAACTATTGGAAGTTGTTTCGAGATACAAGAGATACGTGGAATTTTCCCATCTAAGACCAGTGCTACCAGTCTCAGGGGGTCCATATTTGTGGTGGCATTATGCTGCTCAAGCAGGACTTCAGCAGAAGAAAATGTGGTACTATATATTTACTGAGTATTATGCTTCTTTCCTGAAAGGGTTACTGTATGCTTGATAATAAAGAATTTATGCATCTGTATATATATATTTTTTTTATCACATCTACAACTCATAATTACAACAACTCGTTTTCTGTCAGTGCAACTCACAACCTCCTACTTACAAATGGAAGACTTAAGAAACTAGACCAAATGGTGCTGGGCTTATGCATCATAAACTATAAATATTGTACTTGAGTTGAGAGTAAATATTTGGAAGAATGGGTGAATCTTAATGACCTTTTGGGTGCATGTTTCCGATAGCTAATTCTAACTTCACTCCTGTTTCCTGAATCAGTTACTGGTTTTCTTGGGACCGCATTCAGCTTCTTTGCCAGCTTCTTCGCTGTTACATTATATGCTGGTTTATTGCAACATCTGACAAATGTTGATAATGCTGAAATTAGAGAAATTGAGAAAGATTTGGATTCTAAAGTAATTTTTCTTTGCAGGTAAATGATTTGACCACTTCTCTGTATCTATTGATATTTGTACATCTGTGCAAAGTAATGAGCTTACTTTCCCTCAAATTAGTTTGCCTAAATTGTGGAAGTAATAAGATTATCAACTATGGTTAAAGTTGGAATCTAGATGGTATTTTTATTCACATTCATTAATGGGGAAGTCTTTGAACGTTAATTATTCAAGAATTAATGACGGGCTATGTTTTTCTGGCTCAGGCATTTTTAAATATTCAGAGATTAATAAATCCACTTCTCTTCTGAAGGTGGTATCTGAATTACTTGACCCTAAAACTCATTAAGAATCATTTTGATCACATCTAAACAATCAAATTTGGTGGTCATACCAAAAAGGCTGATAAAGATTTTTCTTTTTCAAGGGTTTATATCCTTTAGCATCTATATTTTTCATGGGATTCACTTTTTGGTCTACTTTGCTTTCCTTTTCTTCTAGCCTTTCTCTTTTAATTAAGTCTTTGTGGTAAAATATGATGCTAAATATATTTATATAGGGTGCATGTTTCGGTTAGGTTACTTGCACATGCAAAGGTAAGATCTGTAAAATTGAAGGAAGCGGCTGAATAGAGGATGCTCCAGAAGAATAGCTGATTTTCTTTTAGATGCATGGTTAGCTAAAACTCAACCCTAATTCTTAATCTTTTCGGTTGTTTTGGTTGGGATGCCGTGCTAAATAATGTTATTTTCATTTTGGGAAAATTGTATGTACTTTTTCTGTATGTATACCACCCAATCAGTGTATAGTTTAAGTTTTCTTTTTCTTCACCCGTACACCTGATGAATCTGCTGACGATCCTTCTGATTAATCACAGTCGCCAGAAGAAAGACCGACTAAAGAGGAGTGGCAAGTTAATAAGTTACTGAGTTTCCAGGCAGATGAAACATTGACATCTCACTCAGGAAAGGACATGCAGAATACGTTTCGGTTTATGGTAATTGTGTCTGTTGATCAGGCTGCTGCGCGCTAGGATTGTTGACATAAATCACACTGAGATTTTGTGTAGTAAATTTGAGAAACTTCAAGTGTCAATGAAGTTTAAACATCAAAGTACTGTGATGTGTCATTGAGATTCTATGGTCTGTATGCACCTGAAGGCTCCCTTGCTCAGGTATGTTTCTGTTGAGACTATATCAATTTCGGAATCTTCTTGCATTACAAATTTACAGTACATAATTTCTTTTGGTTTTTCCACCATTAGCCAGTTGGTGAACATGAACTCAATAGATAACATTACATTCCAGCAGTGTTTCTATATAGAGGTTTTCTTCATTTTGTAAAATCCCTACGAAGTGAAGGGATTTCAAATTGCTTTTTCACTGCAGTTTTTTTGTTCATGATAATACCCGTCTGATCAAATATTAGTGGATTTTTGGCTATCACAATTTTGCTTTACCATAATATATATATCTTTCCAGATCACCTTCATATTGCTCAGCACGTCGTTCTTCCTCTCTTCTTTCTTTTTTTTTTGCTCGCAGAGTGTATCTAGCGAGCAGAAGGCTGATGCACTGGCTGCTAGCTTTGTATACTGTTCAGTAGACAATGTTGATCAGAGGCTTTCGGCCACAATTTCACCTTGTCATGTCACTGTATGTTCTTATTTTTAAATATACAGAGGCAGTGGAATATGCATTGAAGACCTCTCGTCTTGAAGTGGTTACTTGCATTTACATTTTACATGGATTCCATAATATTCCTACCCTTATGTTTCATCCATCTTTAGATGGAACTTCCTGAAGCCTACTTTACTTGCAGTTAGTCCTACTGTTACATTGGAAAGGGCAATTGATTTGCAGGTAATGGTTTCTTGGTTTATTAGCTTTTATGCTACATGTTTGACATGGCATTAAACCTTTTGTTAATGTGCTATTATTTATTTCTAAGAGCAGATGGAAATTGAGAAAGTGACTCGTAGAGCACAAAAGCAATTCCAAATGGTATTAGAAGAACAAAGCAGGTTTGTACATGTTATCCATGGTTGGAGACAGTGTATATGTTTCCCATCGCTATTTTGCTTTGTTTTCTGTGCAGGGAAAGCACCTGAGTTTCTAACATTGCAGTTGCCTTTTTCTTCCTGTTTTAGATTTTCTCTCGATATTGATTTCAGTGCTCCAAAAGTAAGAGTTCCTATCAGAACCAAGGGCTTCCCACAAGTGATAGCCATTTTCTGTTGGATCTTGGCCCATTCTTGCAGCACAAGATGGTATGTTCTTTTTTTCTTAATTTTTTTTGTTTTCTTTAATGCCCTTTCAAATTGCTTCTCGCTACATTTTCATGGCCCGAAATGATCAATAATCGTTGCAGGATACTGAGATGATGAACAGAAGAAGAACCTGTATTTTCGTTTATTTATAATCAGAAGAGATATTGCTGCATTTTTTACGGATTGTAGTTCCGATTGTCAAATTTGCACCTTTGGAATCACCTGATTCTGATAACCTCCCACCGGTTACCACAGAAAGCGTTGACAATTTCTACACCATCATAGATAGGTGTGGAATGACTCTACTTGACGATTAGGTAATTACTCGATCATATTTCTAACCTTCTTTTAATGATTTGAGGTAAATGCTTTAGTTTTACTCTTTTTAGACCTAAGAGTCTACGGTAATTGTTTTATGCTTTTAAATCATTGAAGATCAAAGTACCTCACCCAAGTTACCCGTCAATGCGTATTTCAATTCAAGTGCCAAACCTCGGGGTCATTTAAGGTAATGACCACTCAGATGATCAATTGTGCATTGTACACATCCTTTTTTTTTTTTAAGTTGTATATTTCCTTCTTTTTATGAGATGATTTCATTTTTCCATTTGTTTTCCAGTTCAGAAAGTCTTGTTGTGCTGCAAGAGGATGGTTATGAAGGATATGACAATTCCACGACTTTTTTCTGTTAGTATGCCTTTTGTTCAGGAGGTAAGTCTGATGCTGCTAACAATAATTTTATTACAAGACAAATGAGATGCATTGTTGTTTGAACATAAATGAAGTTTATACTTTTTCTGGGGCATATAGATTAATTTGTTGTTCACCTTAAAATTATGGTTTGTTGCTTTTTTCTGTTTTAATGACTGCAAATTTTGTGTGCGGGCTAATGCAGATACAACATACTTTATGGAACTGTACTGTTCAATCACCATATCTCTAATCTTGAGTGGGCAGAACATCTTTTGTATGATAGGGGCTGTTCATCAGTTTTTGGTACTTGAAATAGGCGGGGGAAGGGGTAGGGTTCTTCATTTGGGTTGATAGTCGATACATGTACTGCTTGAAATCAAGCAATCCTATATTTAAGTCATGTTGACCCATTAGCCACAAAATTCATTGTTAGCGTCTTAAGGCTTCTAAACTTATTTTATATTGGGTGCATGTACTAGTTGATATCTTGTAATTTGTTGTATTCAGATTTTGCTTATTAATTAACCAAAAAATTCCTTATGATGGTCTTAAGCTGTAAACTGGCTATATTGGGTGCACTCACCAACATATTATATCGATAGTTTCTGCACTAGCTAGTTCATATTTATTTGAATTGTTGGGTCTACTTCACATGCTCTAAATAATTTCATATTATTTGTTCAAAAAATTATGGTTTGCAGAATTTTATTTTTGTTTTTTAGTCGACTCAATTTCACTTTACTGAATTTTCAAATTTACTTTCTTAAAATTGATTGCTCAAATGTTTCTTTGTTTATTGGATTTTGTTCTGTCATTCGTAAAGTTTTGTTTGTTGAGAAAGAAATTTTTTTTCCTGTCACTCATTTCATACTTCTCTTCTTGATTCCTATTTGTTGCCTTAATTATACCAGGTGGGCTTATTGCACAGTCATGATAAATATTATGAAGTCTTTGCATACTGTGTATACATGAATTTATGTGAAGAGCCAAAGCTTTCCCTAGTTTCTGAAGTGGAGAATCTGATTCAGATGATACAATGAGGCTGCTGGTGATCATTTACGATAAGGTCAACATGAATTGTCATGTTCTGCTATCATTGACAGTTTTGATAGTGGCAGTTGTGGTTGCTCTTGCCCTGTTGGACTCGTGTAATCGTATTCATGGTCTGCTTCACTTAAATTTATAATTCTATGAGTTCTCATAATAATTATATTTTATTAGTTAGTTTGAATTTTGTATCTGCTATGTGTTTATGTCGTGGTTGTTACACTCTCATATTGCAGCTTTCATTTTGGCTGTCGTACACAGCAGATGAGTGCAATAATTTCCGAATCAGATCTGTACATAACAATATCAAATTTGCCGTAAGTGATTTTCCTTTCTGACATAGCCCCTGATGTTTTCAAACAAGCTTCATCCGGATGTTAGCCTTTTTCTAAAATTAGGGAGCTTTAGGAGAATTGACTCTGATGCTGGATTCAATGGGGATTTTTAGCAATATAAGAAAATGTTCTTGATCGATAAATTATAGATGCTCCTTTTCTTTTGCGGTTAGGGTATCAACCTCGAGTTCTAGTTGTAGCTGATTGCCTTCCGGTTGTGGGATTTTTTTCTTCCATTACAGAATATATTTGGTACAGAGGAGTCATGGATCGTAATGATCATCCCATTCTTAAAACAGGAGCATAGTAGTCACGGAGTCTGTATTTAGACAGACAGACAATTTGGTGCATCTGTCTCCAAGTAGACTGGTACTAGCACATTTCTATAGCATTCAATATACAAATGATGGTTGTTGAAATTCTGTACCTTTCTCTTCTGTATCTTCTTTTGTAGAAAATGTGTTTTCTATATTCTCAATCTGCTTCACACGAAACACCCATTTACAGCCAACTAGGTTCTGGGATGGAGATGGGGGAACGAGAGTCCAGGTATTGTTCTTCAGCAAAGCATTGATCTCTTCAACCATTGCTGCACGCCATACCTCGTGTTTGGAGGCCTGAGTGTAGCATGTAGGTTCTGCAGATGCAACAGCAGTGAGGAGTGCACGAGAGATGGGATACTTAACTGTACCATCTGTTCGTATGCGAGGCTGAACAATGCCATTTTGAAGACGGGTTCGCCTGGGAGGATCCGGTGGTGGAGTTGGGTGATCTGGTGGTGAAAGGGAAGCCGCCGAAGCAGGTGGGGACGCCGGGGAAGGAGCGGCTGGCCGAGAGGACGGTGGAGCAATGTTGGGTGCTGGGTGTTGGCCATGAGGGAGGGAGGGGAGGCGCAGAGGAGGAAGAGATATTGGATCGAAAAGAGGTAAGCAACCTAAACTATGATACCATGTAGAAAATGTGTTTTCTATATTCTCAATCTGATTACAATGTACAATTATATAGCTAAGCTAATTGACTGTTATGCTACTGTTACAATCAGCTATAAACACTATTCAATTTTATAAATACAAAGATTCAAAACTGATGATCAGTTTTGATTGCACAGATCTTCAGTTACACAAATCTCTCTAACATCTTTTACCATATTCAACTGGCTCAGGCTTTGGAATCTGTAAGTAAGTTTGTTTAACCTAGCTATTAGTCAATGGATGCCATTAGATTGCAGAGAGAGCTTCTTGTTTAACTTACTGGACAGTGAATGCCATGTATATCTCTAAATAACTTTTCTGTCATATGCAACAACATTGGTCACTGATTTATCTGTTTATCATCAGTCTCCATGTGAGTCTTGTGAAAAAGTTAATCATAAGATTTATTTTAGTATTTACATTTATATTCTTTTTCTTAATGATTGACAATTAGTGATTTAGAAACTACATTTTCTTGTCCTGTTTAAAGGTCAAAACTCAGAATGCTTGGGATACAACCGGACAACCAGTTGTCATTAACACCGGTACCAATGCCAGTTCTCCTTAGACAACTCAGAGTCGAAGTTCTTCGCCACACTGCCATATAGTCACTTGATCTTTCATGTGAGTACGACCAAGTTTGTAATATCTAAAGGAAGGTTATATGATTCCTATATGTTAATATCTGCACGGTTGATTCAGGGACCTGAAAATCTTTCCTAACTAAAACCATGCCATCAGACACTATTGTAAACCTATTTACAGCACTTTGTTGAAACAGAATAAGATGATTCCAAATTAAACATGAAATATTTACCATTAGCTTTTTGTGGTAATTGGTATGTGATGAGACAGTTTCCGTATTCAAATATGAGCTGGTTTCATAAACTTTTTCCTGGGATAGAGTAGTGTCTCGTACAAAATTTTTTATTTTATTTTAGTAACTCATATTTCTGCCATTTGTACTCATGTATTCTGGCTCATCGGAAGAGCCACTGCAATGTTCGATACTTTCCCTGGGTTTTACTTTCCCAAAAATTGCTAATTACAATTTTAATATTGACGAATTTCAGTGTTTTAGCTACATATCCAGGGCCTCGAATTATATATTTATTTTATGGAATTTGCCTTGGCAGCAAAAGCAAAGGGTGTAGAGAACTTCTGATGTCAAGAGAAGAAGGTGGACCATTAAAAGTTTAAGAGATCTCTACACACAAGTCACTGCATATTAAGAAAGCCGCTTGAAGGTGCAAACTCTTGGCGGTGTGCGTTTCGTTCAAGGTGTTGGGATAAGATTATTTGGTGCAGCTGCACAGCCAGTGAGTGGGGTTCTGGATTTTCTGTCAAAAGTGCCAATGCAATCAGATGAAATTGCTTCAGCTATAACTTCTGAGGACCAACTCCTTAGCAGACGACTGCCTTTGTTATTTGTGATTTGGAGGAATACAAAGCACAAGTACAGGTACTAACTGTTTGACTGGCTATAAACCTCTCACTGGCATATTTAGAAATGGATGTGATCTAGAAATCGAGAAGGGTCATGCTTTTCAGTTGATTCTCAGCTTGGGAGCGTGCTTAATCATCTACCTTGATCGGTGCTTAAACTTAATCTTATTGCTTTGTCATGAAGGTTATATACAGGTTCCCGTTTCCCCCAGGTTGGTCTGTTTAAAGAATGTGGACAGTTTGCTTTATCAGATGCTTATAAACGTTCTTGTGGTCACTCATTGCAGAGTACTGCTGTTGCAAGTAAGTTGGCAATATTATAATCATTTCCCTTGCTATCTGTCCTTAATTTCCTTTCTATATACTAAAAAAGGACTCCATAATTTATAATTCAGCAACTTTTAACAATACTTCTTAGAGGGAGTTCAAACCAGCTGGGGATCTGTTTTCAGTATTGCAGTATTTACTTTTGGAGGGCCTGGTGGCAATGGAATTGGCATTTGAAAGCTTCACATTGGTTTATTTCTTCACCACGGATTCTCGGGTCATTTTCTTGACTTGTGAAAGAATACTTGCTGCGCACCTGCACGCCTTTCAAGTCAAACGGAGATTACCAGTTCCAGAGGGACCAACCCCCTCTTGTATCATCAAACCGTCACCCATTAATACAACACCAACAATGTTTGATTCGAAATTCAGAGCAATGCCTGCTCCCGCCTTCACAGGGGAGATCAATTGCTATGAGGGAGCATGCTCATGTCATAAATTTCATTCCTGACTCTCCCAGGTTGGTTAAGTGTATATATTTCTCATTACTCTTTTGATTGAGCAGTCATGGACAAAAACAAATAGATTTGATGCCATATGTATGACCTCTAACTGTCATACACTCATACCTTGAAGTTATCATCTTATGGATACAAATTAAAGGAAATCATTAGATATTTTTTGGTCTTGCATTGAAGTTTAAACAAAAATATAAAACTTCTAATAAGTTCATCTCGTGTCATTTTTTGACGGTCTATTGTATATAGATTGGTGTACTGATAATACTGTATTGTTTAATGTGACTCACAACACCCCCTACAGATGCCCACATTGATCACTTCCTCGTAATTGGGGTGTTACAAATGGAAATTCTCAATTTGCAATTTTGTCATCAAGGAAATTAAGTCCACAACAAAGAAGTGACAAGGCCATATGTGGTGATATTGCCAGTGCTGAAGTTAATAATAATAATAATAAATAAAAAAAGGGCTTAGAGTTTTGTCACCCCGGCGGATGCCACTTCATCGTAGTTCAGCTTTTGGCAGCAGTACCGAGTTTTGAAGTCATTGCTGGTGAGTTGATATGGTTTTTGTGAAACGGCTCTGGATGAGTTGAGTTATAAGAGCCAAATTGGATTTGCCTGCTTGCCCTCCGATCAGTATTGTGTTTGTCATGAGAAAGGATGTGAACTACTGATTGCTAAATCTGCATGCCCTCTCATGGAAAACTCCTCCTGTTAAATCTGATGGTGAGCTTTAATCCTTTATTTGCAGTATTTTTGCATGTTTGGTGACCTTAGTCGTGTACAAATTCAGCTTTCTTTTTTATTTTTTATTCTTGCTTTTTTATAGGACCTTGAAGGTTCAACATAACGACCTTGAAGTCACAGACGAAGGTAGATGCCTGTTGGTTTCAACTTCTTTTGAGAGGAAACAATTTCAAAGAGATTTGGTAAATCAAAATGTAACTGATAGAAGTTGCTAACTTGCTATGTTAGTCTTGTCCTGGTAGGAGTTTGGCAGAGCATTTGGTAGTAGCTACCATTCCCATTTGTCCCACAGTCCTCACTGGGAGATTTTATTGCATTTGAAGAAATGGCGAGAATTAAGCATGCAATATCAGGGGTATTAATGCAACAGTGATAAATGAGAATCATGTTAAATTGAAAATTTCCGTATGCGGTGCTTCTGATTTTCAAGGTAATGATTCTTCTGGAACAAATGAATTATATAATTAAATACCCCTAGGAGTGACGTCTCTGTCTCTGCCATAAATCCCAGAGGTTATTGTACGTGTTTTACCTTGGAGACTGCTTACAAATTTGTCCTCGGCGTCCATATGTGGGGTTCTATCGTTGCAGTGGGTTCTGGTTATGCGCGCATATGGAGTTCAAAGCAAGGAAATAAGATGCCTAATGTTAAATTCACGTTGAATCAGCTTGAGGAGAAAAATACAGGTTTGTTTTGCTTTAGTACTGTAAATATGTCTGGCTTGATAGATGCCTCCGTTCTTCAAATTGAACTTAATGTTCCTTGTTTACAGTGGCAGATTATTATTCTATATCTCTATCTCTATCTCTATCTCTATCTCTATATATAAAGGGAGAGTGTGACTGTTTTACTGTTCCTAACAAGTGTCGGAAAAGCCCTTTTTGTCCTCACTGTTGAGGAGAATATCGAGTTGATGGAAAAGTCGGTTTCGTCCTTGCTTTTCTCGGTGTTACCATCGGGTTTGGAATTGAGTGGCTCACATCAAGATCGAAAAAAGCGAAAGAAGAGAGAAGAAAGAAAAGAGGGATAGAAGATCTCGGTGAGTAGACAGTGTGGAAGGAGATCAAGATCAGAAAAAGGAGAGGAAGAGAAAAGAAAGTCGTTATAGGCATAACCGTCGGGTTTGGAACTGAGTCGCTCACATCAAAAAAATATCTCGGCAACAATAGACCGGCTGGAAGGTATTTGTGAGAATTGGATTTGTGGTTTTGTTCTTGATTGTTTTGAATCGTTTTGTGGGTTTTTTTCTTCTTTTATCAAGTGTTTTTGAGGAGGATAGTTGTTTTGGGATATTTTGAATGAACCGGAGGATAGCATAGTTTATGGTTTTGGGTTTCTGCCGACACAGAGTGTGAAGATTGAGTAGCCCAATTTTTTTTTTTTTTTCCGTTTCTCCTCGCTCTCAATGTTCCAGAAATACAGTGAGTAATTGAGGCTGATGAGACTCATGAGAGAGACAAGGAAGGGTGGTGATGTTGCTGAGTAATTGAGCTTCGTCGAAGATGGACAAAGCACAAACTTCCAGGTTTTCGTTCGTCTGCGGAATGGAATGGCCTTAGATGAACTGGGTCTGCAACAGCTTATCTCCATATTAATAATAATGACATCAATAGTTCAATTACTCAGCAAATTGATGAATAAGAGAAATTGATGAAAATTCGATCAAGACCATGCTAGAATGGTTTCATTGCTCAAATTTGGGTTTGGGGTTTGTTTGGGTGTTAGGTTGACTGCTGAGATAGTCAGGGAAGTGAGCAAGATTAATTGCCCTCTTTCTCCCTCTGATGACAAAACAACTTTTTACTGAACACAAAATGTAAAGTAATGAAAGGACTATTCATTACATTGTACTTCTCCTGTGCAAATAGAAATCCTAAATAACACTCTTTGAATCTCAACAAATCATAGTGACAGTATTTATTATTCTCTTCTAAAGTATCTATTTGTATTATGTATAAACTGATTATGTTTCATTCTAGCTATATTAACATGTTTCTGAAAACGATTGATGTGAAATTGTTTTTCTCTGATTTGCAGTCTGTATAAAATGTCAAGCATTGAGATACAAAAGAGAAGATGGCAAATCAGTTTGCGTTCCTTTTGGAGAAGGTACATAGCAATATTTTGATTTCTGAGATTGATTGGAACAAGTTAAGTATCGTTATCTTGATACTGATTGATTTTTGAAATTCTGCAATTTATCAAAACAAATACCTTTGTTCTTTGCTTCTTTTGTTAATCAAAGATCATCTAATTGAATTCTTTGTATATGAAACTTGATTTCAAAGTCCTCAACTTTTCCTTTATAGGAATAAGAAAATTGGGTACTTGGATACTAATGTCGGGCAACCTGAGTTTAGTCCTCCTCAGTTTCTATCTCTCCCTGTGCTAAATGAAGTCACTCCAAGTAATCGTTTGGTTTATGCAATTTTTTTTTTCACGTGGTTGCTTCATGGAACATAAGCTTTTTGTTGTTTGCACTTCAATCTGATAGTATTTATTAATTCAGGAGTTTTGGTTGGAGTTTAAACTTTTTGGTGGTCAACTGGTCACAGAGTGCTGATCAAAATGGTTAAGCCTTTTGACAAAGGATGATATGTGCGATTGTTTTGGTTGCCTGTTTCTCACGAGGTTTGATAATTACTTTCAACATTTATATTAACAATTTACTCTGTTAGTAATCGTATCATAAAGTTGTGTTACTTCGCGCTGATGCTTCTCTAAGATCAAGTTGATTAAAGGGTTGAGATGCCATATGTGATACAGCAGGACACCCAATTCTGATTATGGTTAGAAAATAAAAGAACTTGATCCGAATATTTTATACTGTTTTGCTCTTCCTGATGCTCTTTATTTTATGTCAGAAAACTATGTCACAAGATCTGGAGTTGGAATTGCATTTTGCGGTCATGTCTCTATGAACATTGCTGGGCAATGCTTATGTGGAGTTGGAATTGCTTCTTTTTTTTTTGGTATGTCAGAAAACTATGTCACAAGATCTGGAGTTGGAATTGCTTTTTGCAGTCATGTCTCTATGAACTTTTCATGGCAATGCTTATGTGGAAGCTGAAAGTATTGAGAATGGTATTGGTGTTCTGAACAAAGGTACGCGCCAATTTTGTTAGAGAAGAAAGTATTTACATTTTCGTTAGGTTGTGATAAATAGCATTACATTTTTTCATGTTCTAATATGAAGTCATTTTATGGGAGAAGACCTTCAATCCTCAAGTATGAAAGGGCTTCAGATTTGGAGCAGCAACTTGACTTTGAAGCACATAAGATCTAGAAAGGTACAAAAGTATGTTTAGATTGATTTTGTTATGCAGTTATTGAATGCTTCCACATTATTGTACGAAATGTCGATGTTTGCTGATTCTGACAAATTTTTATGTGTAAATGTAAGGAACTAGAATAAGGGGATTGAGTTTATGCTTTCGGCCAGGGGAGACAACATTCTATCATGGACTGGAGATGATTATTTTGTTGTGGATGATAAGACTGTTGCACATCATTAGGTAATGAACTATTGATGTCATTATTATTAATATGGAGATAAGCTGATGGGAGATAGATTATTACAAGCACAGTATCTGCTGTGCAGCTTGGTAATTTATATCTGATGGTAAAGGCTAAGAAGCAGATTCGTATTGAAAGATATTGTTATTAGTCGATGTATACACACACAAATACAACTTATATCATGCTCATTAGTGAGAGCTCAGTCATAATATACCAACTTTGACATCAAAATCAGATAGTTGATATTTAAATTTTAAAAGCTATATATATATATATATATATATATATATATATATATATATATATATATATATATATATTAAGTTAATGTCATTGCAATCTATAATGTCATCTCAGATACCGGTTGACAAATTTTTTAGCTTTCTTAGTCGCTAGAACTTCTTGATTTTTACCTTATAAAGTGTTTGCATTGCAGATTCAGGAAGGTTTAGGTATGCAAGGGATACATCATTCAGAAAGAGTCATTTGAACTTCTGGAGCCAGTCATCAGTTTTCCTTTGCATTGTACGTAAAGCACTACTTTGAAGTTGAGCATTATTGCATTGTTAATAGGAATTTGTACTTGCAATTGTTGGATTTTACAAATAATTAACTCAGTAATGCATGGAGTATGTAAAAGCTATGACAACAAGGTTTAAGGGTATTCTTCTTTTCTTATCAGGTGTGCTTCTTCAGACAGTTTTTCGGGCAGTTACTATGAGTACCTGACTCTGAGGCATGGTTTTATCTTGGTAAGTAAAACAGTTTTAAAACTCATTCTCTTACATTTACGAGGCCTTAGGTCAGACTAAATCTCAAATTCTATGGTTTGTGATTTTAGGCACATTTAGCACCTGAGATCATTTATTCTCATGCTAATGGGTGAGAGGAGGATTTGGCAAAGGACTGGAAACTGCACTCGAAGCATCTTTGTTGTACCTTACGATTTTCTGAGGAGGTGAAACTGGTCACCGGAGACCATAGAAAGAAGGTCATTTTGTTGAACTTCGTTGTTTTCTTTGGGGCTTTTTGGTTTCTGATTGGTTCAAGACATCTGCTATTGGCTATTGCTGAATATATAATTCTATTTCAATTTGTTGTGAAAACTAGAGAAATCAGGTCAGGAAAGTTTTTTTTTTTTTTTTTTTAGAGTTAAATACTATTTACTACCCTGTGGTTTGGGTCCAAAATCGATTCAGTCCCTCGACTTTTAATTTCATCAAAAACACCCTCACACTATTATTTCTCATCCAATAGATCACTCCGTCATGATTCCGTCAAATGGAGCCGTTAAGTAGCTGACGTGGCATGCCAACTGAGCACAAGTGGGGCCCACATGAAATGAAAAATTCCAAAATAAAATTTCAGAAAAATAACAAATTTCTCAAATTTCTCTCTCTCTCTCTCTCTCTCTCTCTCTCTCCCTCCCTCCCCTTGGTTTCTCTCTCATCTTCCTCTTCAATACCTTCTTACTTCTCTATCGTCTGTGTCTTCTTCATAGCAGACAATTATCTCAAATAAATTCCCAGTTGTCTAATATACACAACAAAAGAACATGGCAATTGGAACTGTGAAACTATATGAACAAAACCCAGAAAAATAAAACAAACAATTGAAGATTGATGACTCTAGGAATGAATTCGAGTATTGATTATCTGGGCATTAATCTTAGCAATTGACTTTTATTAACTAATTTTTATTTTGGATTGCTAATCTGGAAAAAGCCGAGCTCGGAGTAGAAGAGAGGGACAACATCAATGATCTCGATGTCGTCGTTTTGGGGGAGACGCTGCCGAGGAGGATGCCATTGACGGTGGAAGCCTTGTGCTTGAGAGCGTGTAGCACCATCTTTATGCAAGCATTCTGTGCGATCTCATAGCGTAACTCGCCGCCCATGACTCACTCGCTAATTTGGAATTCCATTGCAGAGAGAACTACGAGGGACAGAGAGAGCAGAGATTCCGATATTCACTATTGTTTTTGATCAGCTAAAATCAAAGAACTCCACATGCTCATCAAAGCAAACAATCACAGATAACCAATGAATCAGAAACTCAATTTTTCACAAAGCCATCTCGAAATTTGAACATCGAAGCTAAAAGAGAGTCATAAGACTTAAACAAGAATTTTAGAACAGACCCATCTGAGAGCCCCGAAGTTCAAAATCTTCCGCCCACCCAATAACGAATGCTTGAAATTCTTCAGACCCAGTATCAGAATTCCGCCCATCTTCGAAACCCAGAACCCAATTTCATCGATTTCTTCGGTGCAGGACATCTGTACCCAAGCAGTGGAGTTGTAGTCTTTTCAGGTCGACTCTGAGAAGGATCAGTGTAATGGAATTTGGTTGGGATTAACAAAGAAGAGAGTGGAGCAGAGGGAAAGAGGGAAGAGACACTCTTCTGCTATGAAGAAGACACAGAAGACAAAGGAGTAAGAAGATAATGAAGAGGAAGATGAGAGAGAAACCGCGGGGGGGGGGGGGAGAGAGAGAGAGAGAAATTTGTTATTTTTCTGAAATTTTATTTTGGAATTAATTTTTCATTTCATGTGGGCCCCACTTGTGCTCAGTTGGCATGCCACGTCAGCTACTTAACGGCTCCATTTGACGGAATCATGACGGAGTGATCTATTAGATGAAAAATGATAGTGTGAGGGTGTTTTTGATGAAATTAAAAGTCGAGGGACTAAATTGATTTCGGACCCAAACCACAGGGTAGTAAACAGTATTTAGCCCTTTTTTTTAATAGGCCAGGAAAGTTATGTGCAAGGAGTTGGAGAGATATTTTATTTAATATATGATTTGTGTCCCTGATAATTGATTTTGAGAAATGGTATAATCTTGGGTCAATTTGATTTTAATTTGTAGTCTTGGCCTGCATTTCTTAAGAGTAGCTTGAAAGTTGGTTATTGAATTTGATGTATGAAATTCCCATTTGTGTTTTTGTTTTCAGGTAAATTTAAATGTTGAAGAGCCTAACGTTAAAAAATTATATGAAGGCATAGATGGACGGGGAGATATGAAGCTCATTTATGGAACAAAGGATCTTGGAATCCAAGACAAAGGAAGAAGGGAAAACAGGTAAGTACTTAATTTGCTAGCTAGACTGCTCAAAACCACTTAATTGTCAGATAAACATATCTTCAATCATCTAACACAAAATGTATATGCAGGGGGCTTATGACGAAGAAGAATCCACAGCAAAAGCATGAGTTGGCAGCACTCTAAGTAGCGGGGAACATCAACTTCTACAAATTGATCTGTTGAACGCTAACAAAAAGAAGAGTACTTGCCTCTCTAAGAAGCTATTTATTCATCTTCAAATTAATAAGCAGTTAAGCAGCCTACCTTAACTGTTGTAAAAATTTCAAGAGATGAATTTGATCTATCTATTTACTAATTATTTGATAGCTTTTTGTTCAAACATGTTAAATATCAAAGTCATACAAAATTGCTCTCTATAAATGAGTGGATGTAAAATGACACGTCTTCAATTTTTCATTTCTGTTTGATTAAGTATTTACTAGCAATATATAGCTCTCTATGTACCCTTTTAAATTTTAAGGCAGTTGCAATTTCAAAGGAATTGGAAGCGAAAACCCATTTTAATGTTTGAAAAAAGAAAAGGTCATCGCAAGGACCCAGTAGTGGAACAAGAAGAGGAAGAAGAAGCTGCATACATACAAAGGGAAAATGGTAGCAAAATGGGCATTCACTCACCCGCAGCAAAGTGCGGGCTGTATGTTACTCGTCCTTATAGGGGCGGGTATGGGCCATGGGCCCCCCAATGTTTTCATATATGAAAGGTGAGTTAACTGTTCACAACTGTTCATGTAACAGTGGAGTGACGGTTCTGCCCTTGGTTTTCTACGACAATTTCCAGGCTGCCGAGTAGAGTCGGTATTTTGGACTTCAGTTGGGCTTATTGAAACAACAATTGCTGCTGAATACACCGAGTCACCGACTATGAATTTTTTATTTATCATTTTTTTTTTTTTTTGGTTTGTGTGGGATTACTTTAGAATGATCGAGAGATACCGAGAGAGAAAAAGAGAGAGCGAGACAGAGAGCTTCAGGCTGCGTTCTATCTACTTAGGGATAGAGAGAGAGTTTGAGACTGAAGAAGAGGGAGACGGGAAGAAGTTGATGCTCGATTCGAACAGAAATTGAGTGAACTGATCATCCCAGGTATTCTAGGATGGGTTTGAATTTGTTTGATTTACTTTTTTGTCGGTCTCTCAGCTTTTCCATCATCATACATCACTGTTTTGGGTTTTTCCTGTTCAAGAACCAATCTAAGTAGTTTTCAATTAACCTGGGTTTGGATTTTGTGGTTTTCTTTTCAGCAAAAGCAAAAGCAACAGAAGAGTTTGGGTTTCTTTTCTTGGTAGGATTTGGATGTTCTTCGGTTATATCATATTGTGGTTTTCATTGTGTTATTTGTGGCTGAATTTTATCTGATATTAAACGGTGGCTTCCTTGATTTCATGGATTTGTTTTGTGATTTTTTATCAGATTAGTGTATGCGATTTGGGCTTTGTTTGGTAGTCTGGGTTTTAACATTTAATCGGTTCCAAGATCCAATCTTTTTTGAAGATTCTGAGGGAAAATGATTGGGTTAAAAAGAAATAGAACAGGTTTTGTTTTTAATCTTTCTCATCTTTGTTATCGTTTAGTGAATTGTGAGTTTGTGTTGACGCGAAAGATTCATCATAAGTTGTATATGCTTTATATAGTTAGCAACTGATGTATGAATAGGACTGAAGAATGACTGAAGAATGGATCAGAATGCTTCTTATTTCAAATATAGGATGTAGGAAGTTGTTTTTGCTCGGTTTCCATAACAATTATTATATTATCTAGAAAATATAGAATGTGTTTTTTTTTTCTCTCTCTCTTTTTTTCCCCTCTCTACTTCTAGAGGCAGTTTGTTTGATTGTTCATATCTTTGAGAAGTTGTTATGATAATTGATAGGTCAAATTCAATGATCAATTTTTGATGTGTTATTTTGGGTTTTCGGTTTCATCTATTGTTTCATTGTCTTCTGCAGTTCTCAATATTGTTGACTGGAATATTTGGCTGTTGTTGCTTTGTTGATTCGGTACTGTTGTCTCTACCGTGAAGGTGATCAGGTATGAGCTTTCGTTCTTATTGTATGTGGAAGTATGGTTTTATATTTTTGGTATCCTGGATTTTGAGAAATAAGATAGTTACAAACAAGTATTTGGTTTATCATTGAAAGTATAATCTTATGTTTTTGGTATGCTGCGTTTTAATCCTCAAATGTTAGACTCTGCTAATGAAAGTAGAGATTATTGTTTTTTACTGTTTTTTTTTTTTTTTTGGGTTGTTTTTATGTAGTTCAGACTGAAAATTTGTATATAGTCAGGAAGTTGGCAACACCATTTTTTTAAACTTCTAAACATAGAAGTTTTAGACTTGAAGCAGTTTGTTCCAAGGTTAGCATTCTGTACGTATGCTAAAGAGAAACCAGCTCTGGAATTTTAGTTGGTAAAGGTCTTTTCTATTTCTCTGGTGAATGCTATGTCATGCGAACAAATTTATAGAAATGAATTGCTTACGGTAGCTTTTTTGTTTTTTTCCTTCATGCATATGTATGGAGACAAGTAAATTTGGTGCAGTTTAATACTTGCGCTCATGGTTGTAATTACTTTCTGTTTTCAATAAGAAAAAAAACAACTTAATGTTTTTATTGTTTGCTGCTTTATACTTTTCATTTGCTGGTTTCTTAATAGGCATCTACTAATTTATTAAAGTAAGAACAATTTCTGTTCTGATTCTGTTTACGAGAGCTTATGTTAAAGTCAGTTTTTATTGTCTAATGATTGACTTTACAATTTTGGTGTTGTTTTGTTTGTGTTTTTTAGATTTTATGCAAAAAAATTTCCATACAAGTTTGCTGGCACTGTTCCTGTGGATATCATTTGTTATTATTTTGGTGTCGTATTCCTCATCAGGTTTTGTTCTTTTTATTATTTATAGTTAAGAATTTGATTTTAATTGTTTTTGCAGTACGTTTGGCTATCATATCTCTGTATATGGTTTGTATATCTATGTGATTATCAACCTGTTCAAGTGGTTTTTCCTTTGTTCTACAGATCTTAGGAACAGTAGCCTGTCAAGTCTTTTAATTGGTTTGGATTCAGGTATGAGTCTGTAATTTTATGTTTATTATTTTTGTCACATTTTGCGGTTCCTATTTGGTAATCAAGATTTTGTGCTTGGATTTGGAAATGAAGTATGCATGTGTTTTGATTAATTTGTTTCATGTTCTTCAGTGCTGTGAGACATACAACCCTGTTTTAGTAAATGTTAAGAAATAAAATGCTTTGAGTTTACAGTTTACACATACGTTGGAGAATTATAAAGTATAATTGTTTGTATACAGGTATGGGTCCGAAGAAATGGACAAGAACAAAAAGACTGTTAGAAGACAGTTATTGTCAAAATCGTAATAATGAAAGGGAAATGCAAGCAATTCCTATTTCTGATAGTGCTGAAGAGCAGGAAAGTCATTTTACCAGATCAAGCCGTGGTGAGTGAGCATTAGCAAGTTTCTGATATTTTTCTCAACCATTTTGATCATTTTTATCTGTTTGCTCAAGTTCAGTTATATTTGATTTTGATTTTTGTACTGTTTTATATGGTTTCTTCACTTTGCTTATTATAAATGTGGATACCAGTTTAGACTTGGAATAAGCTAACAGGTGATAACTATGTTTTTGTAATCATTAAATAAATGGTTTTCATGTGTGTTGTATATTATATTTTATCATTCTTATCTTTGCATAAAAATATAATATGTAGGCATCCCTATTTGTTGTTGTACTTTTGGTTTTTGTATTTGTAATTCTCTCTCTGATTCTCGAAAAACAGAAAATGAAGGAAGCCTTTTTGATAAAATCTGAGAAACTCAGAGACAAAATCTGATTGTTTGCATGTAGGCACATATTCGAAGACAAAATGGACAAGAACAAAAACATTGTTAGAAGACAGTCATTGTCAAAACGATAATGATGAAATAGAAATGCAAGGAATTCCTGTTTGTGATAGCAGTGAAGAACATGAAGTTCATTTTAGCAGATCAAGCCGTGGTAAGTATGCATTAGCAAGTTTCAAATGTTCATTTGAGTGCATGGTTTTAGCAGAAACTTTATGTTTTTTGTGTGAGTGCAATGTTATTGATATCAGTCAAATTGCATTCGTAGGCATTCAGTTGGTGATGTCAGAAGAGAATCAATGTTTAAAACATCAGCAGAATTCCGAAAGTTATAGCACTACCAAATTTAACCATACTCCCAAGCGATTCAGAACTAGGGAACAAAGCTCAGGTGCAATTGCTAATTCAAGTTTGTCAGCTAATAGAATCTCAAATATGGAGAATCCAGGTACCATATGCAATTTTGAGAATTAGTTTAGTATCAAAGATGGCAGATAATATGTAAACGGTTTTGATACATTTATTTTGATTTTTATGTGTAGGTACATCACAAGTTTTACAAAGCTCCAACAATTCTGAATTTGTAGAAACTGATGAAATTAGAGGTTTGATTTTTGCATTTATTCATTGATCAAAAGTTCGATAATGTAACACATTTTTGTTTACAATGTCACTAATGTTTACAAAACTTTATATTCAGGTGAAGGTTTACATCTATTTGGTCAAGCTTCATACCAAAGAAGTAGAGCAGGTTGTTTTTGTGTAATTTCATTTGTTCTTTTCACTGAACAACAGTTGAATAAATTATTGACAAAATTGTGCAACTGTGATTACAGGATCTACAATCAGATATGAGGATTCAGGAGATGATATCCACACATGTAATTATTGCAACGCATGTTTCTGGTTTGGAGAAGCGAATAAACAATCGTCCTCAAGTGCGCCTCTAATCTATACAAATTGTTGCAAAAAAGGTCAAATCAAGCTTGAACCATCAAAATCAACACCAGAATTTCTTGAAAGATTATTGGATCCGAATAGGAGTTCTGAAAGCAGACTTTTTAGAGAGAATATCAGGATTTACAACTCGATGTTTTCTTTTACATCAATGGGGGCAACAATTGATCAAAAAATAAATACTGGATCAGGTCCTTATGTTTTTAAAATTAACGGTCAAGTACATCATTTAATGGGTTCTATATTACCTTCTGATGGGGAAAGTCCTAAATACGCTCAATTATACATATATCAAGTACAAAAAATGAAGTTTTAAACCGTCTTAATGCTATTGATCCTACTCATACGAATACAAATATCAAACTAGATATTGTTGAAGGACTTATAAAAATGTTTGACGAAATTAATGAATTGGTAAAAGAACTTCGAACAATTAGAGATAAATTTGAAAATCGTTCTTTACCTTCGTTAAATATGACAATACTTAATCGTGAACCTACTGATAGTAAACAATATGAAGCACCAACAAGTGAAGAAATTGGTGGTTTAATAGTTGGTGATATTGGAGAACATAATTCCAATAGAGATCTAATTATTGAATCAAATAGTGGAAATTTACAACGTGTTTCTAAAATACATCCAAAATATATGGCATTACAATACCCAATACTTTTTCCTTATGGTGAAGATGGATATAAAATAAATTTACCAATGCAGGGAATCAAAGGAAATTCCACAGAAAAAAACATATCAATGCGAGCTTACATTACATATCAAATTCAAGACAGAAATAATGAAAGAAGTACTTTATTGAAAGGTGGATGACTATTTCAACAATTTTTAGTTGATGCTTATGCAACTGTTGAAGAAAGTCGATTAGATTGGATTAGAAGGAATCAAAAAAATATTCGAAGTGAAATTTTAAAAGAGCTTTATACTGCAGCTTCAGCTGGAATTAACAACAGTCGTGATTTAGGAAAAAAAAATTATATTACCCAGTTCTCATACAGGAAGTCCTAGAGATATGATTAATAATTATCAAGATGCGATGACAATTTGCAGACAATATGGTAATCCAGATTTATTCATCACTTTCACTTGCAACGTCAAATGCCCAGAAATAGAGAGATATCTAAACAAAAAACCTAAATATAGAGCTGAAGATAGACCTGACATAATCTCAAGAATGTTTAAAATAAAATTACAAGATATGATTAATTATATTAAATCTGGAGAACCATTCGGAGAAATTGATGCATATGTTCATACAATAGAATTTCAAAAAAGAGGCCTTCCTCACGCTCATATGCTATTTTGGTTAAAAAAAAATTACAAATGTTATACAGCAGCTGATATAGATTCTATCATTTCAGCAGAATTACCAGATAAAAATATTGATCCAGAGCTTTTTAAAATTGTTAGTGAGTTTATGATTCATGGACCTTGCGGACAATTAAATTCAAAATCTCCTTGCATGCGGAATGGAAAATGTTCCAAATTTTTTCCAAAAGCATACTGCCCAAATACTATATTTGAAACAAATACACCTTCAATATATAAACGTCGTAATGATGATACAAAATTCGTAATAAAAAATAATGTACATATTGGAAATAATTTTGTTGTTCCTTATAATCCAAACTTATTATTACGATATAATGCTCATATTAATGTTGAATCATGTTCTCAATCAATGTTAATTAAATATTTATTTAAATATATTAATAAAGGTCCAGATCGAGCTCGAGTTTTACTGTATGAAGATCTGAATGATGAAATTACAACTTATCTTAATTGTCGATATTTTACTGTTTAACTTATATGAATGATGAAATTACAACTTATCTTAATTGTCAGATGAAATTACAACTTATCTTAATTGTCGATATTTTGTAATTAAGATATGAAGGAAAAATTGTTTTAGCTGTTGCTTCATCAGGAATCGCCTCATTAGTACTTCCAAATGGTCGAACTGCTCATTCTCGATTTAAAATACCTTTGACAATCAATAATCTATCAATATGTCCAATAAAAAAGGGCACTCATCTTGCAAAACTAATTAGTAAAACAGATTTAATTATTTGGGATGAAGCTCCAATGTCTAATAAATATTGTTTTGAATCATTAGACAAATCTTTATGTGATATTCTATGTGATCCAAATGATATACAAGCTAACAAACCATTCGGTGGTAAAGCTATATTATTAGGCGGGGATTTTAGACAAATTTTACCTGTTGTTACAGGAGGAACTAAAGAACAAATAATTGAAGCTTCATTAAATAGTTCATACCTTTGGTCGTCATTTAAAATATTTCATTTAACAGAAAATATGAGATTATCAAAAAAGAATTTAAGTGATGAAGAAAAAATGAATATTTCAAGTTTTGCAAACTGGCTATTACAAATAGGAGATGGTTGTATATCTTCGATAAAAGAGCAAAATGATCAAGATGCATCCTGGGTTGAAATTCCAAAAGATATACTTATTCATACGTATAGAAATCCAATAGAAGCAATTTTTCTTGCAACTTATCCAAATTTTTGTAGTAATTACAACAATTTTAACTACCTAAAAGAACATGCAATTATTACACCTCGAAATGTTACAGTTCATGATATAAATAACTATGCTATTAATTTATTACCAGGCGATAAAACAACTTATTTAAGCGCTGATAGCATCTTATTAAATTCTGGAAGTAATGAAAACATAAATCTTTTATATCCAATAGAATTTTTTAATAAACTAGAATTTAATGGATTACCATCACATGAATTAATTTTAAAAATTGGAATGCCTATTATGCTATTAAGAAATTTAAATCAAACATGTGGTTTATGCAATGGTACAAGATTGATAATTACAAAATTATTTGATCGATTAATAGAAGCAAAAATATTAACAGGAAACAACGTAGGCCAAAATTTTTTTATACCTAGAATTGTTTTTCCTGCATCTGAAAACAAATGGCCGTTTATTTTTAAAAGGCGACAATTTCCAATAAGACCATGTTATGCTATGACTATCACTAAAAGTCAAGGTCAATCACTAAATCAAGTTGGGATATATTTACCAGAACTTGTTTTTACACATTGACAATTATATGTAGCGCTTTCACGAGTTACATAAAAAAATGGATTAAAAATTTTAATAAATAACAATAATGAGACACCAAATAAATACACTAAGAATATAGTTTATAAAGACGTATTACAACATTTGTAAATGCAATAATATGTCACATTATACATTTGCGTACATATTAATGTTTCTGTACTAAAATAAATATTGTCATCTTCAAATCATCTTTTGGCTCATTATTCACCATTCACACGTGAAATAAAAACAAGCAAAATAAACAGCCCAGCATAAAATCATGATTCACAAGTGAGAGAAAGCATTGTTTGAAACCTACCAGAATGTCTGCTAAACAAATAGTTCAGCCTAGAAGAAAATCTGGCAATAAGCACATACAGTTGAAAGAGCTTGAAGGTTGGGGAGGATTCTAGAGTTTACAATAAGACAAATAGTACTCTAAGGGGATGCAATCTAGGATTACATTTTTGCCCTGAACTATTCAATATATAAGAGATATCTCCACCGCCATTATCATTCGAGAAGGCTCTGTTCCTCTGTCAATATGAAGACCTATCTTCAGCCGACATCATCCTCCTCCGTCACAATCAAGATCGGAAAAGGCTTGGTAAGATTCGGGTTTCATCTAAACCAATTTCTTCTATCAAATCATCGATCTTAACTGATACTATATTATTGCATTCGAGCCTAACCTTTGATATTTTCGTTGTTAAACAGCTCCGAAACTATCAGTTTTGAGTCTTCCCCAGTTCTCAATATTGTTGACTGGAATATTTGGCTGTTGTTGCTTTGTTGATTCGGTACTGTTGTCTCTACCGTGAAGGTGATCAGGTATGAGCTTTCGTTCTTATTGTATGTGATTTATCATTGGAAGTATAGTTTTATATTTTTGGTATCCTGAGTTTTGAGAAATAAGATAGTTATAAACAAGTATATAGCTTATTGATTGTATTTGGTTTATCATTGAAAGTATAATCTTATATTTTTGGTATGCTGCGTTTTAATCCTCAAAGGTTAGACTCTGCTAATGAAAATGGAGATTATTATTATTTTTTTTTTTTAATATAGTTCAGACTGAAAAGTTGTATATAGTAAACATAGAAATTTTAGACTTGAAGCACTTTGTTCCAAGGTTAGTGTATTTCTAGCCATTTGACGTTGCAAGTGAAAGTGATGAACAAATTTGGATTAGCATATTCTCTGCAAAGAGAGAAACAGAGAGAGGCAGAGAAAAGAGAGAAAAAGTAGATATTCAGGATTGAGAAAATGTAGGTGTGTTCGTTCGATTGGAATTTAATTGGTTTTGATTTTGCATGTCCGTAATCAGTTCCGCAGATTACAAACTTATCATCATGTTTGTATATAAGAAATATGTTATCTCACTCACGGATTTATTTCACTATGATCCAACCAATGACATATATAAGAAGATGACTGATCAGAAACCTCTCAAATTTAGGACCCCAGACTGAGTTGCAACTGCTTCGGTCTTCATTGCCTGTAGACATGAAAATAAGCCACGCAGTGTAAAAGGTACAATAAAAATTTTATACGACATGATTAGCTTTTTTGGTTTTTTAATATGCATGAGGAAATAACTTAACTCTATGGATTTCAAGTAGAGATGTGCTGAGCAAATGAAGCTACCAAGAAAGAAATTCCCAGATCAAAACACTTCATCATCAAATACTTGGAAAATGAGGATTAGCAAATAGAAATTATTTATGCTGCAGAGTTTCTGATAATCTTGCTCAACAAACTATCGATTATACTAATCATATCATTTCTATCCCAATAAGTTATATTCTCTGTTTTCTAATGAACTTTGGACTTAATGGTTTCAGACTAATTGATCTTTTGGTTATTGATATTTTGACTTGAGATACCAAAGCACGAAATTGATGTTTTGATGCCTTTTAACTTTCATAATTAAATCTTTATGTGCAGAAAACATTCCAAACTTTGCCAACGTTTGGGAATCTCAAGCAATTGAACTTGGACCTCCTTTCATACCAAAGTAAAAGTAAGGAAGGTAATCTGGTACCTCTTCTATGCCAAACCTGAAATACTTATGAAATACTCTAATTTAACTAATTTCCGACAATTCTCAAGTTTGTTTGTAATAGAAATAAAACTTCTTTTTAGCAGAAATGAATGATACAACTATCAGACTTTTTGTAGATCTTACTATATATATATATATATATATATATATATATATATATATATATATATATATATATATCCTATCCAGAGCGATGCCTCGCTCTGAAATTTGAGAACGAGGCTAGGGTTTAGGGTCACTTTTTGGTCGCATTTCCACATCTTGACCATTCAGTTTTTAGCTACTAATGTATAGATCATCTCTGCAAAATTTCAACCAAATTGATGGTCGTCAAGGCATTGATAACTGCCTTAAAGCTAGTACGGTTTAGGTTGGACAGATTCAGTTCGTCCACTGGTTTAAGTGAGTTAGATACCTTAAAGATCATCAATTTGGCTGAAATTTTGCATACATGATCTATACATTAGTACCTAAAAACTGAACGGTTGAGATGTGGATATGAGACCATAAACCCTAACCTCGCTCTGAAATTGCAAAGCGAGGCCTCGTTCTGGATAAAATCTGTATATATATATATATATATATATATATATATATATATATATATTTTAATTGTTAGGCACCAAACAGAAAGATTGATCTTACTCAGACTTTTTGTAGATTACATTTCAGGTGTCAAGCTTAATAATGCTTCAGAGAAGTTAGGAAGAAGTTTGTTACAGGAGCTTCTGTTGTTAAGGTAATATATTTTCTCAAATTGAGCTCATTTATTTGCAATCCTGTATGTAAGTGGCAGCACTTCAGTTTTTTTGGAAAAGGTACCAAATAATGCAACAGATATTATAAATCAGAGAGGGTAAAATACATTCAGTTAATAATGAAAATATTTTCAGAAAAAATAGAGTCCAACTCGCTACGTGAAAATGTTGACATCATGTCCACAGTAAGTGAACTTCTATCCAAAAGCTTATCTGAATACTACGCTGGTATAGTTTCCATTGTTACTGACTTTAGTTTCTTATGTTGTTACTCATCTATCAAAAGAAATGAGTTGGTGAACAACACCAAAGTAGTAATTGATGGTAATCTGATCACAAGCAGGGGACTTGATACTGTTATCGAATTGCATTCGCTATTGGTAATTGCATGATTTCTGCAGTGTCTTTATGAATACCTTATCTTCTTCAATATATTGATCCCTGCATCCATACTATGTAGAAATTCATGATATATTTCCCCATATGTTTTTCAGTGTGTCAAACTTGATCGGCTTGCACTTCATCTAGATTCTCATGTTGCTTCATCCTCCATATTAACAAGCAATGGGAAGATTTGCTTCCATCAGAGTTTGTTTAGGTATGCCCAATCAACTCTCTTTCCTTGGAGGAAGTGCACATCAACTTCAAATCTGGATGGGGAAGGATGCATAAATGAATCATCTGTGATTCCAGGTCTTGGTTTGCTGATAACTTCTAAACAAAGGAATCAGTCATGAAGTTCATGAAACTTGGTTGCACTGATGACTTCTCACACTATAAGGTAAAAACACACATGATTAAATATGAAATTATTTTCAAGATATGCTGCATCATTAATGAATACAAGGTTGTTACTAAAGGACTCTTTTTTCTTTTTTTTTTTCCTGCTGCTAGCAGAAGTGCTGAGTTCTTGGACAACTGAGGAAATTGAGAAGGGAAACTTGATATATAAGTTTCAAACATTCTTCAAATCTTGCATACTCCATGGCTGGAGGGACGGAACTTCCATTATACAAAACACGAAGGTTAAATGAACGTGAAAGATTTGTTTGAAACTGAAAACTTCATTTGATTATTGTTAGTTGTTAGATCACTTAAAATGACAGAAATTGATAATTGTTATACGCCCTAAATGCAGTTATTTGTCTATACAAGCGGATTTATTTGTAATAATAGTAAGTCCCGCGGCAACGCGCGGGCAAATTTCCTAGTTTCCTTGATAAACCAAGTATAAAATCGATGAAGTCAACAGTTTTGTACTTACTCCCAATTTACTATAAAAATTGCCTTTCATCCGTTTTGCTTTTTATTTAATTAATGTTTCTTACTTTCCAACCTTCCAGGCATCCTTTTGCTATTCACGATTGTGGCTTTTGAATGTCTCACTATTCCAAGCGACTTCATGCTTTTTTATTGTCAAAAAAATACCTCATGCTTTTTCACATTTTATTATTATAAGTGATTAAATAGTCATTAAAAAGCAAAAAGGAGTCACCCTATTTCGACTTCGACACATCGTCTTCTAGGTCCCAAAAAAAAAAAAAAAAGTTATTGTATGTTTATTTCCAGCCTCTCCAAGGTTCGGCTCCTAATTCCGCCACTGCTTGTTTATGTATTGAGCCATAGATCTCTTCACACCGAGGTGGACACACATGCGCGCACTTGGTTTGTTCAGGGTGTTTGGGTCATGGAGAAGGTAATGATTGTCTTCAAATATAAGACCTTTTTCATTCCCAAAAAAAAAAAATATAAGACCTTTTTCATTTATGGATAGGACTAAGTTTCAAAAGTTAAGTTTTTGTTTTGCAGAGCTCGATCCTAATTCCAATAATCATGTCTCATTATTCTGGATGGTTCACAAAGTCAAGGTTCGTGGTACGTTCGCAAAGAAAACTTCTATAAACGTTTATTTATTTATTTTATTTTTTTTGTTAAACTTTGTTAGTTTGCTACTGTTCTCAAAAGCTTTAGGTTATGGGTAAAGGTAAATCTATTAGCACTCTCGACTTCTGGATTCCTTTTTAATGTAAGTTATCCATCGATACTGCTTTGGCTTTTAGATATCTCCAGTTCTGTTGATTTATGATTCCCCATGTGTTCATTTGCCCCAAGCTTGGAAGTTATCTTCCTCCTGGACTCTTTAAAAGGTCACAATTATTATGTCTTTATCAAACTGATCCCTTCATGCTTTGATTGTGAAAAGGGATCAATTTTAAAAAATAATAGTAAGTGATATACGTTGTTCAATGATACCAAAGTATATTGAAAAAGATAAGAAAATTAGTCCTATTTTTGGTGAATTTTCTTGAACCATCTGTCTTATTGATGTGGCCCTAGCCTCTCTGGGGTAGGTCATGTTGTGTAATCACTTATATTAGAATATATGAAAAACTTGTCGTCCTATTTCAAAACAAAACAAAAAAATCCTCGTAGTTTGTTTTTATGTACTTTTATCCATCGGTTGCTTTGGTTTTGGGTTCTCCGCTGATAACTAGTTTCTACCAACAGGATCGAAAATCATTCCATGTTTATATCCAGCCATATTCAGCAAGTGGACGGTCAGTACGTGATACATGGACCTTTTTTTCTTCGTAATAGGAAGGTCTAGCTTGGTAGAAGAAATTTATCCTGGTAAAGTTTGGAATCTGCGATAAGCAAAATCGAATAATTCCCTTAGAAACTACTAGAAGGAAATTGTATGATTATAAGAGAAGAAGAGGGAGAAGAGAAGAGTCAATTGCAGAATGATTTGATGATTGAAACTTGTGGCATGTACTGCTCTTTATATAGAGATCAAGAGGTGCCAAAGACACCCTTTCAATTTAAACATAATTGTTCAATATAAAGTATGTACCTCTTCATAATTTTATCTTGTCTTTTCTCTATAATCATAAATCTGATTATATATATTTTCAACCATCATGCCTCTTCAATTAATTATGTAATATATTTTATATATATAACTGAAATTTCCAACAATCCTCCCCAATTTCAAAATATATATAAAATATGAAATTGACATAATTCTCTCAGTTCAACTCTTCTTATAGTCATACATATATGATCACGCATACAAGAAAGGTGTACGTCTTTCGAATTAAACCTTCAATTAGTGTAAGTAAGTCAAAGTATGAATGAAAACCTTGGTGGTCGCAACTTAAACCAAGTCCTCTTATGTTAATACCGGATTTACCACACACATGATCATATTAAATTTCCTTAAAGCAAATTCTACACCAATTAAGCACTATTATGGCCTTGTGCTTCATCCCGGTTTTATGAACATTTACAAGATAAAACCCAACTCTTGGTAGAAGCGGCACCACTTCTTATGTTCATCTAGGTGAGGTTTCTTCTCATGTCCTTGCTACTATAGACATAAACTATGAACCTCATTAAGAGAAATTATCTCATCCTCCTCAACGTAGCAGTTTTGCACTGATCATCCTGGAATAGGCTTTGTAATTAATTTTCAGTGCTTCTACAATCACATACAGTAACTTGTTATTACCCATTAAACTTTTAACTAGTGATGTTCTAGAGAAAGTTGGGTTACCATTACTGGTGACTTAAATAGGTAAAGGTTTTAGCCCCATTCCACTAGATGTTTTAACTACTAAATCTCTCGAGAGTGCTTTTGTAAACGGATCCGCCAAATTATTATTCGACTTAACATAGGTAATATTAATAATTCCATCTGTTATCAATTGTTGGACATACTCATGTCTCAAGCTAATATGTCTAGACTTTCCATTGTATACCTTACTATATGCTCTAGACAATGTAGCCTCACTATCGCAGTACAAAGTAATGGATGGCATCGATTGTGGCCACAACACTATTTCCAATAACAAATCTCTAAGCCATTCCGCTTCTTTACCTGCAGCAGCTAAAGCTATAAATTCAGATTCCATAGTTGAATGTGCTATACATGTTTGCTTCTTAGAAGCCCAAGAAATCGCTCCTCCAGCGATTGTAAAAATTCATCCCGATGTAGATTTATTATCATTAGCACTTGTTATCCAACTTACATATGAATATCCCTCCAGTACTGCTGGGAATTCAGAATAAGATACACCTAACTTTATGGTTCTTTTCAAATAACCAAAAATTCTACTGATTGCTTTCCATTGAGTAACACTAGGGTTACTAGTGTATCTAGAAAGTTTGCAAACTGAAAATGCAATATCTGGCCTTGTACAGTGTAGCATACATTAAACTTCCCACTGCACTGGCATACTCAAGTTGTGCAACTGATCTACCAGAGTTACTAAGTTTAGTGCCATTAGGCTCATAAGGGGTTGTTGCTTCTTTAATTTGTAAATGATTAAATTTAAGAAGTAGTTTCTCTATATAATGTGACTGACACAATGCATAACCCCCATTATGCTTCTTTATCTTAATTCCTAAGATAGTATCTACTTCATTCAAGTCCTTCATCTTGAACTTTGATTTTAAGTACTCCTTAGTATCAGTTACACCTTTCATATTTGTTCCAAATATGAGTAGGTCATCAACATATAAGCATATAATGACACCATAGTCATTTGTGAATTTAGAATATATGCACTTATCAGCATTATTATGTCTAAATCCAAATGACAAAATGACAAAATCAAATTTTTCATGCCATTGTTTTGGTGCTTGTTTCAAACCATATAATGACTTAACTAACTTACATACTTTCTTTTCATGTCCAGGAAGAACAAATCCTTCTGGTTGTTCCATGTATAATTCTTCATCCAAATCACCATTCAAAAATGCAGTTTTCACATCCATTTGATGTACATGTAAATGATATAATGATGTCATCGCAAACAATACTCTAATGGATGTAATTCTAGCGACTGGTGCATAAGTGTCGAAGTAATCTATTCCCTTTTTCTGCTTAAAGCCCTTGGCCACTAGCCTAGCTTTAAAGGTCTGAATAGATCCATCTGTATTATACTTTCTTCTAAATACCCACTTACAACTTATTGCTTTTGATCCTTGTGGTAAGTCCACTAAAACCCATGTCTGATTTGAAATTAATGAATGCATTTCATCATCAATAGCCTCTTTCCAGAAGGCTGCATCTCTTGAAGCCAATGCTTCACTTAGACTTTTAGGATCATCTTCTACATTGAAAATTATAGCTATTTTCTTCTTAATTTTATTTCTGTCTCCTTCTACTAAAAATACAATAGACTGAGATGAAATAAAATCCGGGTCTAGAGTTTTTTCTTTTCTAACTCTTTGACTTTTTCTAGGTTCAATGACAGTTTCAGGCTGTTTTCTTTTCTCACTTTGAGAAGAACTCGGATTTACGTTAGGCAAAGGTGCTTCATTATAGTCTATATCAGTGCCATAATCGTTGTAGAATTTATTTTCTATAAATTCTACATCTCTAGACTCAACTATTGTATTAGAGTCCAAATTTAGCAACCTATATGCCTTTGAATTTTCTGCATATCCCACAAATATGCTTTTAATCCCTCTTGGACCCAGTTTAGATCTCTTGGGATCAAGTGCCTTATAAAAGGCTAAACATCCCCATACTCTTAAGTATGACAAATCTGGTTTTCTACCTTTCCAGATTTCATAGGGTGAAACACGTGTTTTTCTAGATATAATTCTATTGTGAATAAAGCATGCAGTAAATAATGCTTCGCCCCATAAGTATAAAGGAACTTTGGCATTTATCATCATAGAATTGATCATTTCAGTAAGTGTCCTATTTTTTCTTTCGGCTAATCCATTTTGTTGTGGAGTGTATGGTGCTGTTTTCTGATGTACAATACCATGCTCTTCACAGAAAAAATTAAATTCATTTGAAAAATATTCACCCCCTCTATCACTACAAAGACATTTAATTTTCTTTCCTATTTGATTTTCTACTTCAACCTTGTAACGTTTAAAACATGCAAATGCTTCATCTTTACTAGACAAAAGATATACATAAGTGAATCTAGAGCAATCATCAATGAATGTAATGAAATATCTTTTTCCTCCTCTAGTCAAAACACCATTAAACTCACAGATATCTGAATGTATCAAATCTAGTAAATTAACATTTCTTTCAGTCATTGGAAAAGGTTTCTTAGTCATCTTTGCTTGAATGCAGATTTCACATTTATCGCTAACATCATTGTTGCAATTAATCAAACCATGTGTATGCATGTATTTCAAAGATTTATAATTTATATGTGATAAACGTAAATGCCATAGATGAGAAGAATACTCAACAATATAAACAGAAGAATTCACTTTATTATTAATAATACTAAGTTTGTACATCCCATCACAAGAATAACCCTTCCCAACAAACATCCCATTTTTAGACATTATTACTTTGTCAGATTCTAGCACGGTTTTTATACTGCTTTTACAAATGAGATTTGCAGACACAAGATTCTTTCTTATTTCTGGAACATGCATAACATTCATTAAAGTCACTTTCTTTCCTGAAGTGAACTGTAGTTCAACAATTCCTTTTCCTAAGACTTTGGCAGAATTATGATTTCCCATTAATATCTCTTGATTAGTTGTTGTCACTTCATATTTCTTGAATTGTGCTTTGTCATTGCACACATGGACGGTAGCTCCAGAATCATACCACCAATCAGAGGAATTTATTGTTGATGCCATGTTGAGTTCAGTAAGCATGCCTATATTCATGGTGGATATCATTGCCACAATATCGCTTTCAGTATCTTCCACCATGTTTGCACCGTTTGTCTTTTTGGCATATTGCTCGCTATACTTTCTATGTCTACAATTACGAATGTAATGGCCTTTCTTTCCACAATGGAAACAAGCCTTGTTTTCATTCGACTTCTTGTTGGAGTAGTTGGTTTTCTTGAACTTCCCTTTGTCATTTTTCACTTTGAAGTGCTTTGGTGCTTTGGATATTTTCTTGCTTCCACATTGTGAACTTTGGAGAAATCTTGAGAAGAAAAACTCTTATCCAGATTTCTAGTTTCTTCTTCAATTTGAATGCTCTTTTGCAGATTCTCCAAACTCATATCTTCTAACATGTGCAGAAGTTTCTTTCTATAATTATTCCATGTTTGGGGTAATTTATGCATAATAGCCCCAACTATCATAGTATCAGGAATAATTATTTTCAGTTCACGAAGCTTTGATACCAATACCAGTAACTCGTGAACTTGGTCTCAGGAATAATTATTATCGTCAAACATAGTGAATTCATAATATTTAAACATAAAAATTTATCGGTACCTTTCTTCTCTGTGGTGTATTTGTGCTCAAGAGCTTCCCATATTTCTCTTGGAGATTTGATGTGTGTGTACAGATCATACAAGCGGTCTGTCAAGGTACCCAAGATGTGTCCTCTACAAACCAATTCATCTTCCTCGCGTTTCTTTCGATCAACAATTATTTGTTCAGTGTCTTTATCACTTGGTTCAGGCAGGGGAGGCAACTTTGGATCCAATACATATAGAACATTTAGAACAGTAAGCATGAATCGCATTTTGTCCTTCCATCGAGTGAAATTTGTTCCATCAAATTTGTCTAACTTGTAGACATCTTGGTTGATAATACTCATAGACATATTTCCAGACTTGTTCTCCATAATGAAAATAACACTTTAAGAATGTGGGGGTATATAGAAAATAGAATATTTAAGGGAGAAAGTATATTTATGGATATAGAAAAATGGAGAAAAGGAAAATAGAAGAATAACTTTGAGGTACGACTTGAGTCGTTTCCTTAAAGTGTTATTTGCCCCCACTCAATGAGTTTGCTAAAGGGTTCTTGGCAAATCACTTCCAGGATACAACAAAGTTTGGAATCTGCGATAAGCAAAATCGAATAATTCCCTTAGAAACTACTAGAAGGAAATTGTATGATTATAAGAGAAGAAGAGGGAGAAGAGAAGAGTCAATTGCAGAATGATTTGATGATTGAAACTTGTGGCATGTACTGCTCTTTATATAGAGATCAAGAGGTGCCAAAGACACCCTTTCAATTTAAACATAATTGTTCAATATAAAGTATGTACCTCTTCATAATTTTATCTTTTTTTTTTTTGAAAGAAGGCGATAGCCAATATATTGATCAAAAGCCAGAATGGCCCTTACATACCCTTCCGCTGTCATCTATAGACAGACAATAAGATGTGTTAGTACCCACAGTGGTACATACAACTAGGTCACTCATTTGACATTAAATACATCGAAATAGCATGAATCTTCCATCGGTACTACTCCGGAAGATTCGCTAGAGGCACAAAAGTGCGTAGCTCCCTAAAAAATTAGGGACTTATTGAAAGTAAAAAAATTACTATCCTAGAGTTCCTTAAAAAAGGAAAATAAAACCAGCTATTAAATAGCCCAAATGGCCCAAAGAAAAAACAGAAACCCTAGGCCCAAATCGCTGATCCAGCCCTGTTCCACCTCCACCTCCCTACGCTGAGGAGGACGCACGTCGCAACCAGAGCCCTGCCCGACCGCACCGTATCGTCTCCGCCCACTTCAAGGACCGCCGCATACCACACCGCCACCACCGCAAAGGCAACATCGAATCGAGAAAGCACCAGACCCGATCCAAAAGAAAAGGAACCCTTGTGCCCCTAGAACGCCGACTGCACCCCGACAATGAAGCTGCATAGCCGCCAATGCCTGGAGTCAAACACCAGCCCGCGCCGCCCCTTGACCCGGACGTCATGACTCCCACCACGGAGAAGCTTCGAACCAAACAAAGCAAAATCTTGCTATCAGACTTAGAGCCACTGCAGATCCTAGAAGCCAGAGGACCCTAGACCATCAACACCCGTCCGGCAGCCTCACAGCGACGCCGAGGCAAGCCCCACCGACGTGGAGTGCCGCCGGACGAGAGAACCTTGGCTAAACCTCGACCAAAATTCGAGCGCGTGCGGCGCGTTCCTGTCTCCCACAGAGAAGAGACCTTAGTTTAACATTCTTCATAATTTTATCTTGTCTTTTCTCTATAATCATAAATCTGATTATATATATTTTCAACCATCATGCCTATTCAATTAATTATGTAATATATTTTATATATATAACTGAAATTTCCAACATAATACTCATGGACCGTTGGAGGGTTGGATTGATTTTATGCATCCACATTTGCAGATGCCAGTGCTGAAGCTTTGCCTTCTGAACTATTTGACAACTGTTTCAAAGCTGGAATTTGAATATCATTTTTCTAATACATGTAGTACGTTATTTCTAATTATTTTTATTGATGTCTCCTTTACTTGCAGAGTTCTTAATACATCTAGAGTTTTGCTTCACAATGTCAATGGCTATATCACCTTGTAGCGCAAAGTGTACTTGGCTTTTGGGCATTTCCAATGACTGCACTAGGGAACAGTGAGAATATGGCAGCAATATCTGTGTTTTGATTTCAAGCTTATCTTTCCCCAAAACGGATCCTTCGAAGTTTTTGTTTGACCAAAGCTCTTGGGAAGTGGAATTCATCGCTAAAGTCTCTCTATTTAATGTTTATTTATTTCAAGGGTAAAATTTTGTTTAGTCATTGTTTAGTCAATTGAAAATAAATAAATCCATGTCATTGAAATTTCTAGAATAATATTGATGAGATGGTGGGGAGTGTATTCCATGCACCGTCAGTGCATGGGTACTTGCAATATGAATGGATGTAATTTTTTTGATATTAAAATATATAAATGAGTGGATTAGATGAGTGGCTGTTATTTTTTTAGAGATTAAAATAACTGACAGTGCACTTGCACTGTCGGTGCATACAATCATCTTCCGAGATGGTGTATGTCACATCATTTGATACTCAATTTTAGTATAAATATTTGGTGTCTCAAGCATTTTCCATATTTTAATGGACTTGTAAAATACAAAACGAGTATTAATTGAATATACCCCGCTTAGTATTTATTTTGCAGGGCTCGATCCTTGTTCCAATTATCGTGTCTCATTATTCTGGATGGTTCACAAAGTAAAGGTTTGTGGTTGCAAAGAAAACTTCTATTAGTGCTTTGTTTTTAGTTTGGTACTGTTCTCAAAAGCTTTAGGTTATGGGCAAAGGTAAGATTATCACCACTCGCGATCGCGAATTCTGGATTCCTCTAATCCCTACGGAGCCCATGAAAAATGAGTATTAATTTACAAAGAAGGTTTCTGTTGTAAAGTTTGAGCTCATGGTCATGCTAGGATTTTATTTTATTGTAAATCGTCATGCTAGTTTGAATGTTCGATGCTAAGCTAAATTTTGTTGGAGTACGGTTGTTCTTCCAATTTTAAACAGTTTATTTTGACAATTAAAAAAAAAAAAAAAAACAGGTAGGAGTTGGGCCAACAATTTAGGGGCCTTAACTCAATGCCCAAATTTTAATCAAAGTTTTGTGACGACATTGATAAGAAAGATAAGAAAAAGTAAGTTCAAATATCACATTGATAACTTTTTTTTTTTTTAATAAGCCCACGGGGCAGGATAATATTCATCACAAGCCAGAATAAGCCGTTACATACCCTTCCGCTGCCATTTATAGACAGACAATAAGATAGCAGTAGTACCCACAATAGTACATAGAAATAGACCTACTCATTATACAATCAAATTCATAGAGGTAGCGGGGATCCTCCATTGGTATAGGAGCTAATAATCTAGATTCCTAATACAAGGAAATTTATTGTAATTACAATAAAGCTAAAAACATGGAGTTGGACCAAGGGCCAAAGCCCTAGCCCAAATTAAAGCACAACAGCCCAACAAATAAGAACCCAAACTCAGGCCCAGCAGGACTGCTAGCCCAGAAGGTAGTACCGACCCGCCCGGAAGCCATTCTGCAGCTCTGATGTGGCACCGGCGAACTCCGCTGCCACAATCCATAGGACCACAATCATCTCGATCCATGCCGCCGTGAAGACGCCCAATAGATCCAGCGCCCACGAAAACATGTCCACCACAAAGCCCCTCGACCCATGCCTCCACGATGTCAAACCGTTCGATTCAGCACCTCGACCCCATACCGCCGTCTTCAGCACCTTCTAACTCCGTCAATGAGGCCCACCAGACCCGTGCAGACACAACCCCGCTCTGCAGTGACGTCCACCTGATCCGGCCTTCCATCTTGCAAAAACTTCAAGCCCGAGCGCCTATTCATGGGAGTCCAGGACAAATACCATCAACCATCCCGTCTGGCAGCAGCCAGCCCGGAAGTCCAGCGTCGCCAGACGAGAAAGCAATCTCGCAGCCGAAAGGACTTTAGCGTTTTCTAGAGAGAGATGAACTCAATAGCACATTGATAACTTTTTAAGTTCAGGTATCATTTTTAAAGTCTCCTAAGTGTTCAGATATGCACTGTTGGTGAAAAAAACTCTATTCAAAATATATGTATCGCAAACTTTGATAAAACAAAATTTTAAGTTTTTTTTTTTTTTAGAAGTTTGGAACTTAACCTAGCTAGGAGGCTCAACTCCATGCCCGCACTACTAGAATTTTTGCCTTAGACATCGGCCAGAAACCGATGTTAAAAAAAAAATCGTCCGATGTCTTAGTGGGTCATGTTAAAGATCAGGAAAACCCAGACATCGGTTTTTAGCCGATGTTAAAAATAACTCTAGACATCAGTTTCTTATAACGTCTCGATGTATAAAATGACTCCAGACATCGGTTGGTTTATAAAAAACTGATTTCATTTCCTCTTGTGACATCGTTTTACGAAAGAAATTGATTTATATATCAATATTAGACATCTGTTCTATAAATAGAACTGATGTTCTTAGTCATTTATGACATCAGTTTGTTATATTAAGTTGTTGAGTTTTCGTTCTTTTTGCTTCAATTTCTAGTTTAAAAGTGGTTTGCTTCTTATGTGCATAAATAAGTTTCTTCACTAGAAAATTATCACAATGAGAATACAAGTGGTAACCAAAAGAAAATTCTCATTAATACTATTTTTGATAAAAAGTGTACAAAGAGTAGGGAGAAGGGGACATATGGCCTAAACTTCTCCATATACAAAACAAAAGGCTTGCAAATAAGTAAAACGGTCATTGTGTACCATTCCATAAGCAAGGCCATCTTTGCACTACTTTCTGCAAAACAAAAATAAAAATGAGATTAAGTTATGCCAAGCTATCCCTTCCACAGATGAATTTGGAATCTTCTAGATCCATACTTCAAGGGCTATATTCACACTACCATCAGCAGTCATTAATCATGGAGTAAACTTCAAATCTAGACTAGCATAACAAGAACACATAAATAAATTTGAACAGACAATGTATCGAAAATTGTTACTTACTTGGTGATTTGAAAGGAAGAATATATCCGGATCCTCATAGAAAGCATCATTTGTCCCATTCCCGTGGTGAACATCAAAATCAATTATAAAGACACCCTTCAAGCCATGTGCACGTTGAGCATAATGAGCTGCAATTGCAATATTTCCAAACACACAAAACCCCATCAGACCCTTTGAAATTGCATAGTGTCCTGGAGGTCTTATTAAAGCAAAACCAGTAGGTGGATCCCTGCTGTTCTTTGACTCTTCTACCTGAGATAAGAAACAAAATGTATTGGAAGAGACGAGATTTACACCATATAAAATTTTGATCTTTTTGAAGAGTCTCACAATCAATTGAACTTCAATGCAAACATATCACCCAAACAGTTCAGGACACATAATTAGCCTAGATTATCAGCAAGACATTGATTGAGAAATTACCACTGAATCAATTAAGGCAATTCCTGCTCCAGCTGCAATCAGTCTCCTTGAATGTCTACATTATTAACACCGCTGTTAGTAGAAGCAGAACTGAAACCAAACTATTTGATTATTATAAAAGAATAGCTACCCAGTTTGCTTATACAATTAAACTTGGAAAAGAAAGCTGAAATGTCTAATATGTGAGACTTACCTCAACAATTGCATATGTTTATCCTTGGAGCACTTGTATCTGGCCATTATATAATAAGACATTAGGATATCGTTCTTTAGCTAATTTTCAGTCCAAACAAACATAACCCAATAGGATTTTGAGCAACAAGAACACATTAGGATTAATTTGAACTAGCAAAAGAAAAGGACAGAAAAGTAGACAATACTAAAAAACTCAATAGCTCCTGTTATAATGACCTACCTTAAACTACAGATAAATCCCCAAAACCAAGTACATCAACAAACAAATAAGCATTAGCGGAGTACTCACATAACTTCTATTTTCATCCAATTATAACATTTAGTGTGAGAGACAATTGCTTGAGATGAAACATGTAATTAATCAACACCCACGAAACCTATTGGCTCTCTCTCCAGCTTTTTGGGCAATGCTTTGGCTTTCACATAAGCTTTCAGACCAAAAAGTGAAAAAGCAAGAAGCTGGAGGGATTCGAAAGCTGGTATATATACAGTATGAACATAGAAACATCCAACTGACACGAAACAATGGGATAATGCAGATCTAGATGAGACCAGAAATACTGAATTCTCAATCATATTGATCCATGTATCTTTCTGCAAAAAAGTAGTATGGCATTATCAACATAATGCAATCACAGAGCATCAAACATCAAAAACATAATCAAAGGGCACCACTACTACTCACAATTAACTGAAATGTGATGGGAAAGTTGAGCTCCGGACCCCACCCGTTTTCCAAAAACTCTGGAGAAAAGAAATGACAGAACTATTCAGTGTGATGAGCATAGCCGGAAAAATACTCCTTGCTATGGTGGTATTCCGCATCAACTCAAAAAACGCTTTTCTCCTTCCAGAAATAAGTAGTCAAACGGAAAAGCACTGTTAGCGGTATGTTACCTGATGCATTGTTGCATCTAAAGAGAAGTCCAACCCTAAATCATCATCAGGTACAAGCCAATCTACATAACCACACACGAACAACTTCTTTCATTCCCATTGTTGAATTCATCATCTGATCCATCCGCTTCACTGCCAATTGGATGATAATTCCAGTCAGAAAAAATGTATAAAAAAGTGAAAAACAAATACAAAATGAAAGATAAAAAAAACATAATTCCAGTCACCCGTTTTCCAAAAACTCTGACCCGTCACTCTTCAACCCGATGTTCTTTTGTCAAGCAGTTTGCCACAAAATCATGAAACAAGAGAGACCTGCAAAAGGAGACGGCCCAAATTCATAGGATGTTCAAGAGCATTTGAGCATGATCGGTCACACTGAAATTGAGATTACACGCACAATTCCTAAATAGCATTGAAATTGAGATTAAGCAAACCCATACCAGCAGGCTTCCTTCAGATCCTCCTTGGATTTCTTTGCCTGAAAAATAGAATGAACCCTATCACTGATTCTGACCAAGTCCAAGTACTCAAGAGTGAAAATTGATAAAGGCCCAAAGATTTAAGTGGATGGATTAGCCGAATTTTTTACCTCAATGTTTACTTGAGACCAAAGTACAGACGAGAGAGAAGAGAGAAGCACAGACGAGAGAGAGGGAAAGGAGAGAGAAAGTGGATTTGGAGGAATCCCTCTCCTCCGTCACCGATCTCTGACCACCGGGGTGGACTCACCGTAATCACCATCTTCTTCGCCTTCCTCCGACGAGTCAATGCCAGGCTACACCTCCGAGATGAGCCGGCCACCATCTTCTAGGGTTGTGTGGTTTTGGTTCTATTGGAGGGAAGGGGGAGAAAGGGAGAGAGAGAGAGTGCGAGCGGGAGGGGAGGGAGTAGAGGGACATGTTTCGGGGAAGAGCGAGAGACAAAATGGGTCGCAAGTTTAGGTTGGAGATAAAGTGAATGAGCTAAAGTGGGAAAATTTTGTCCCCGCGTGTATGAAAATTTCTAACTTGGTCTTTCCGCGTTTTTGAAAATTTTGAAATCAAAATATAGACATCGGTCAACAGTAATAAACGATGTTAATTATATAAGTAGAAATCGAATTTTCAGAAATCGATGTTAAAAATATTTTTTTACATCGCGTGAATTCATCACCGATGTAATTGTCGTGATGTCTAAGATCAAAATTCTAGTAGTGCCGGTTTCAATTGTTATTAATAATACACAGTAAGCTAATACAAGAGTATTAAAGCGAGGGCCTAGACCTGAAATCACTTTAACAAACAAAAAAGACAACCCAAACCAAAATTCAAACTCAAAAAATGAGCCCGAAACAAAAAAGACAAAACTAGGAAAATCGATAGGCATTTCTTGAGGAGAGATCATGTTCAAAAGCTTCTTTCAAAAAGGATGGGATGGTGAGCCACAAAGCAACACCTTCATTGGAGACACCAGAGTTTGTTAGCTTGTCAGCAACTACATTACCTCTCTATAAATATGAGAAACATGAAAATTTAATTGATTAGCCTGGTGAAGACAGTTTAACCAATGATTATGAAGCCTCCAAGGGATTAGATTCGAAGACCGAAAATAATTCACCACCAGCATTGAATCAGTTCCTAACCATATGTGTGTCTAATTTCTGACCCAAGCCACTCAGATTGCCTCAATCACTGCCAATACCTCAGCATCAATGGCGCTTGGTACATCAACATTAAAAGAGAAATCACCAAAAAATTGACCGTTAGCATTTCTGAAAATACCTCTGGAGCCAGCTAACTCTGTGCTCCTAAACGACCCATCAATATTTACTCTTAACCAGAGCTCAGGAGGAGGCTGCCATTTTACCAATTTAAAAATGGGAGTAGTACAACGCAATGGTGAGAGCCCCCAAAGTTTGAAAGCTGGTAGAGCATTGTATGAAGACAAACAAGGCTTGAGACTTAATTGTGCTCCTTCTTTGAAAGCAAGAAGAAAGTAATACTCGAAATGCAAGTAATTGAAGTTTATATCATGGGAGAATATCACAAATGGTCATTCAACTTTTACCTATTCAACACTTTGGTCACTCACCTTTTAAATATATCACTTTGGTCACTCAACTTTAACTCTGTTATTCACTTTAGTCACTTCGTTAATTTTTTTCATTAAAAAAAAATTATTTGCCACAATATTAATGATATTTTCTCCAACCAATTGTAAAAAATTGATAAATCTGAATTGGAATGATTGGGAGAAGTGATTAAAGTGAGATAAAATGCTCCTTGAGTGACTAAAGTGATTGACAGAGTAATAGTTAGTGACCAAAGTGATATATTTGAAAATTGAGTGACCAAAGTGTCGAATGAGTCATAGTTGAGTGACCATTTGTGAAATTCTCTCTTATATCATTTATTCTTACCTTATTGCGTTTTGTCCACATACACCATAGAAATGTGCACATTGCAATGTGCCATTAACTGGTGAAAACTGGCTCATTAACTCTAAAGATAGAATAGAATTAATGAAGTAGGTCATCATGTGAAGGGATAATATGAAATTGTGAGAAAGTCCATATCCATACTTGACGAATAACATCACAATCCCATAATAGATGTGAAAAAAAAATTGATTAATAGAGTTTACGATGGGTTAAATCAATAATGAAGAACTCATAGATCGAGTTATTGGACCATAAACAACAAAAGTTAGCACCATATAACTGTTTGATCATCATAGAGTATATAAAAAAGGGGTCGTGACCACTTACCCAATTTCAGCTTAAAAATTGCCCACTTGCTCCACTAAGAGTTTTCTAACCCCATTTACCCAATTCAACATCTACAGACAATTCTGCCCCTATTAATCAAATTGGAACTCACAGATTTCTCTCCTCCTGGACTCTCTCTCTCTCTCCAGCCGGCAGTGGCGACCACGCCTTCAACACCTTCTTCGTCGACCTCGAGCCCGGCGCCGGCAAGCACATCCCAAGCCCCATCTTCGTCGACCTCAAGCCCACCGTCAATCGCCGATCACCGTTCTGGTGCCAATCACCGATCTGGTGCCGATCACTGATCTGGTGCCAACCACCCTCAATCACCGATTCTGGAGACTTGCAGGTAACAGATTCTGGAGATTTCCGAGATTCACCGGAGACTGCGGGAGTCTGCACAGGGAGGATTTGCCGGATCAAATTTGTCAGATCTCCGAGTCTTGTTCTCAGATGGTGCTTCAGTTTCATAATCAAATCCAGGTGAATAGTAGTCATGGATCTTTTATTTACTATAGTGCCACTTACCGCCTTTCTTCACTACTTGGTCAAATTTCTCTGTTTTCTTTTGGACCTTAAGCGACAGCACCACATAGCTTGGTTGCTTTCTTAGGATAAGACCACGTGGACGTAGAAACAGCTTATATAACATTTTGCTTTCTTTTTTTCTACTCGTTATGTTTGAATTTGGTTAGTGCACAAAATTCTAAAGTACACTACAGTTGCCTAGCTACCAATACCAGTGATAATGGGGTGATACACTTTTTCAATATATTTCCAACGGGATACAACCTATTCCTACAGTTTGCATTGAAATTTCGATTGTATATATAACAATAGATTTAAAAAATTAAAAAATCATTTGGCCCCTAGCTAGTTCCTCTCTCGCAATTGATCATTGGCTGTCAGAAATTATAGATTCTGGATTTGTTTTGTTTTTACGCACGATAAGTTAAGTTGATCATTGAGGAGCACATGCCATGTGCTTGCACCTTGTTTCTGGGTTGAAAGATCAATTATTTTTTTGGCCGGTTGAAAAAAATCAATTGTGGATTCCCAGAATCGGATATTCTCAATGAAATATGGGAAAGAAAAAAAACTAATAAGAATTTGCATCTTACATATGATTATTAGGGGGCAATAATATGCATATAAATTGATCAATTGTGCCTGTATTGTATTCATTTTGGTTTTGGGAGTTTATACAATTCACTGGACGGCAATAATATGATTATTGGGAGGCAATAATATGAGTATTGGGGGGCAATAATATGATTACTGGGGGGCAATAATATGGTTACTGGGGGGCAATAATATGCATATAAATTGATCAATTGTGCCTGTAGTGTATTCATTTTGGCTTTGGGAGTTTATACAATGAAATAATATGAGTATTGGGAGGCAATAATATGAGTATTGGGGGGCAATAATATGATTACTGGGGGGCAATAATATGGTTACTAGGGGGCAGTAATCCGGCTATCGGTCGCCGGAGTCAAGCAAGGTCTCCAATGACTTATTTCTCTAAGTGACAAAAAAGGAGAGGGAAAAATTGTCCCAAAAATAAATAAAAATGAATTAAAAAAATACTTAATTGGGTATTAGGGAAATAATTTCTTAGAGTGTTTGGGTAAGTGGGCAATCTCTTAGAGTGTTTGGGTAAGTGGGCAATTTTTAAGCTAAAATTGGGTAAATGATCATTTCCCCTATAAAGAAATTAGGGCAAAGAGAAAAATAGAGCAAAACGTGTTGCTAAGAATGAGAGAGAGAGAGAGTATAGTCGGGTTACTGGCTTGGGATGGAATTGCGGCAGGTTGGGGCGAGAGCAGAGTATAGCGGTGGGAGTGATGATTCAAACTCCAAAAATGTATGGAGTCTCATATGGGGTCTCGAAATCCCTAACAAAGTCAAGCTTTTCTTGTGGAGAGCTTGCCATTCTTTCCTGCCTTGTGTTGAGCGTTTGTTTAAACGCAAGATTTGCTCTTATGATGGTTGTGGTAGATGTAGAAGGTCATGTGAAACTGTTTTACATAGTCTTTGGGAGTGCTCGAAGGCACAGGAGGTATGGAAGTGTTCCTGGTTAAGGGGTTTTGTTAAGTATTGGAAAGAGCTTTCCTTCATTGATTTACTTTTGCATGTGGCTGCTGTGGGCAGTAGGTGTGATTTGGAGATGTTTTGTTTACTCAGTTGATGGATTTGGAAAACTAGGAATGATGTAATGCATGGGAAGGCAGAGATGGATGCAAAACTGGTTGTTTTACGGTGTGAGGAATGGCATTCTGAATTTGCACAAGTGCAGCATGGCAGTAGCCCTTTATTTGGGGAGAGGCAGGGGGAGGAGGTTATTACTAATCACCAGGACACAAGTATGATAGAGGCCAGATTATTTTTTGACGGTGTCGTGGATGTGAAGAGAGGTTGTGTTGGGCTTGGTGCTGTCTTTGTGAATAACACAGGTACCCTGGTTGGGGCTTTATCTATTCCATTGCAAGTCCCTATTAAACCTGCGGCCACCGAGGCCTTGGCTTTGTGGCATGGTTTAAGGTACTGCCAAGAGTTGGGGTTGAATAGAGTGGCAATACGGGGTGATGCACTCAATGTGCGTAGAGGCCTACATCGTCCTCTGTGGGATTTAAGTGACATAGGGGGAGTATTAGATGCAGTTCGTTTGATGATGCACGATTTTGAAATGGTCTCTTGGAAACATGTGAAAAAACGCTACAATGAGGTGGCTCGTAAGTTGGCAAGATCGGCCTTGTCCTTGACTCAAGCTATGTTTTGCAAGGATGTTGGACCTCCTTGGCTCCATGAGTTAATTTCTGTCAGTTTAAGTTGTTAGTTCAATGGGAGTTCTCGCATTGAGAATGTTATCCCATATTGATGTAATCTGGTGAGTTAATAAAATTCTATTTCAATCAAAAAAAAAAAAAAAGAATGAGAGAGAGAGAGAGAGAGAGAGAGGAATAAAATATATGAGGTAAAAGTGTGTGATTCATTCTCATTAGACCCCTTTATCGGGTAAGGTTTATAGCATAAAACCATAACTAATGAGTAATTACGTGGACTATAATATTTATAACACCAATCCAATTTTAACTTTTATACAAACCACACCCTCTTCAATCCTCCATGCACATATGCATTGAAAATTTACACATGGAGAGGGCTATGGTTTATATTAAGGTTTCAATTTCAATCCTCTTACATAAAACATGACCTGATTTTTTACTTAAATTTTATTGATAGATACAATCTAGAAGATTCAGCATCCACAACATGATAATATTCGATCAAGAAAAATAAAATGTTGGGTTCTGTTTAAGTAAGTTTGAATGTTAATTTTAACAAACTGTCTTTCTCACTTATTTTAATACTTATATGGTTGGAAATAAAACAACATGAAACATATCAACCAACTAATTCCTTTGCTATAGCTGCAGTAATAGCCGCAACATCTGCTAAAACATTATTCACATCTGTCAGAGGAGAACCCCCTGAAAAACTAGACTCACATGCCCTTGCCTCTTCAGCAGCTTCACTCATATCTTCTTCAGCAATGTCCGGGGCATCTTTCTTAAATGCCAGTAAAGCATTTGGGACATGATGATTTGATATTCTATCATAGTCACCTGAACAAACTTTTAAGCGTAGATCTCCTGGGCTCTGCTTAAGCAATTCTTGTGCTTTGTTTTGACCGATAATCGCTTTTGCCTTAACCACATCCACCATTATTACGCCCAAGCCTTTGACATCAGCATCGGAACTTCGAGGGTCTGATTTGAGAGATGAGACACAAAGATTGGGGTTTGGGGTTTTTTGACATGTTTCATCAATGAGTTTAGCATCCATTGGCCAAAAATCCTTGCTACCTTGGCTTATTGGAAGAAACACAATTTGACTGACAAGTATGATGAGTTTTGCTAGAGATATTAAGCTCTTCATATTTTCAAGGCGAGAGGTTTTGAGAAAACTCTTTCAATCGTTGTTTATTAAGAAATGAACCGAGTGCTACAAAGCAACAAATGTGGATCTCTTTATACAGCAATATTTCAATGTTGTATATATGGTATGTATGTAAGAAATCACGGACAGATACAATAAGAGAAACAACAATTATGACAATAAATATGGTTGGATGCATTGAATATTCTTTTATTGAATGAATATGTTTTAAAGAAATTCTTTCAGTGGTTGTTTATGTAAGAAATGAACCAAGTGCTACAAAGCAGCAAAAGTGAATCTCTTTATACAGCTATGTTTCAACGTTGTATGTATGGTATTTATGTAAAAGTTCACAGACAGATGCAAGAAGAGAAACAACAATTATGACAATAAATATGGTTGGATGCGTTTTGTTAAATATTCTTTTAATGAATGACAAAGAATAAATATGTTTTATTGAATATCCTTTCTATGGTTGTTTATGTAAGAAATGAACCGAGTGCTACAAAGCAACAAATGTGAATCTCTTTATACAACTATGTTTCAATGTTGTATATATGGTATTTATGTAAAAGTTCACAAACAGATGCAAGAAGAGAAACTACAATTATGACAATAAATTTGGTTGGTGTTGAATATTATTTTCTTTTAATGAATGAAAAATAATGAATATGTTTTAATAAATATTCTTTCAATGGTTGTTTTTTTTTTTTCAATGAATATTCTTTCAATGGTTGTTTATGCAAGAAATGAATCGAGTGCTATAAAGCAGCAGACGTGAATCTCTTTATACAGCTATATTTCAATATTATATGTATGGTATGCATGTAAGAGTTCACAGGCAGATACAAGAAGAGAAACAACGATTATAATAATAAATATGATTGGATGCGTTTTGCTTAATATTCTTTTAATGACTGACAAAGAATGAATTTGTTTTAATTATTGAATATAATCAAATTCAATAAAATTTTCTTACTATATATATGCTCCAACTTTCTAAGTACATTTCAATTTCATAGATAGTAATCTCCAATCTGGAGGTTGGATAGATAACACTAGACAATATTCAGAACCTCATGTACAGATAAATTTTTATGACTGATGAGCCCTTATACACAATGAACACACGGTCTCACTTCAATGATAGACACACCAAAGAGCTAATTTCATTTTTTCTCCCTAACAATTACATGTTTAATCAGTTGTGGTCTTGCACTTTTAATTTCATCACATATACCCCTGTGCTCTCCAATTTAATCAATCTTGTCCAATAATTCATTTATTTGTCAAGTATTTTGTAAATTGAAAACGTGACTCTAATGGACTCCCTTGTATGATGACGATTCACTAATGTAGTACACAAAATTCTATCACATGTGACTACAATTTCAAAATACATCACGCAATAGTTTGCAAAAAACCAAGGGTTGTACGAGATTGATTGAAATTGCTAAATATAGGGGCACTCTTGATGAAATTAAAAGTGTAGGGGTGTTTGGACCCAAAATGAGTATTTTGGCCTGACAAGGCACATCTTGGAGAAATTGAGCCAAAGTCAGTGGCTCAAGCTATATATTGTCGACAAGTTCGAAATATATTATTTAGAGGCTAAATAAAGCCTACTATGGAAGATTATGCGAGTTGCAAGGAAAGGAAATGATGGAAGCATGGAAATGAAAAGTCAACTTTAGCACATTTTCCTACTTCGGCTAGGAGAAACCGAGCTAAACAAGGAAGGAGGGGTGGCAGACTGACCAAATGAACTCGAAATGAGCTGAAACTCTGCAGATTAATACTAGACATACCAAGGATAATTTCGTATGAAGAGTGACAGAGCTAGTTTTGAGTGGAAGGCCTTCAAAAAATCAGTCCAATTTTCTACAGAAGCAAAACTGGAAAACTTGACCTGTAAGAGGTCCAACAGCATTTCCGGCCCAACCACATGAAATAAAGCTCTGAAACTTTGTCAGGATTATCTACACTCATAGTGGAACATTTTTTATGAAGAAGTCGAAGGCTCATTCTGAAGTCTTGTTGGAGAAATAATGGAAGGAATAAAGGGGCAGAAACTGACCTAAAACCAGCTTAATATTCACATGTTCATGTTTCCTACCCACATGAAGAAAGCTAGATGCTTTTCTTTTTTTCCTTGGATATATTTTTCTACTACAATCTCTTTAATAGATCATCATCACTTCCATGTTTCTGCACCTTCATGCTTTGCTTTCATTTCATCATTTCTCTATCTTTTTCATATTTTACAAATCACTTTCATATATACTCCACTTTCATTATTTTTCTTCCACTCATCATTTCACTCTTCTTTTTCTTCCCTATATACCTTCTCCTCTCATTCTAGAGACACATTCACAACATCAAAACATCTCTAAGATGATCTAAGTTCTCTCTAGAGCAACCTCTCTAAGAGCAACTCCTCTCATTCTCTTTCTCTTACCGGTGATCACACTCCTAGTCCTAGTCTTCTCAGAAGCCGACTTTCAGTGCCACCAAACCCTCTGCCAACGTACTTCGGTCCTAGTCTCCTCGGGAGCCGACGGTAGTGCCGCAACCACAACGGTTACAGAACCAGCCAAGCAAGGGTAACGCCCTAGCAACCCAGCCAAGCTAAAGTAACGCTTTAGCAAGTTCTCCTCACTTCCCAGTGGTTCTCGCTCTGCTCGATCTACAACATCGAGTATCGATTGTGATTTTCAAGAAGCTTAGCAAAAGTCCTCGCCACGAGGCACAAAGAATCCCGCGACGAGGTTGGTGCTCTCCTCGTCTACAATCGCTCAACAGAAGTCAGGTCAAGGGACACCCCCGACGACCGCACCCGACGGTGCTGGCATGCCCGCGCAAGAAAAGAGACTGTTGACCAGCTGCAACAAAATTGGAGCCAAACATTTTGGCACGCCCAGTGGGACAACATCAGAAGTTTTTCTCTTGAAGCACATTCAACCACTGGGCTTCAAAACAAACATTTTGGCACACTCGGTGGGACTACATCAGAAGTTTTTCTCTTGAAGCACATTCAACCACCGGGCTTCAAAACAAACATTTTGGCACACCCGGTGGGACAAAACTAGAGTCTTTTTTGTGTCCATCGATCGTTGGGAAGCTAGGGGAAAATCTTTGTCAAAAGAAATTCCTAAAGTAATGCTTGTCTTGATCTTTCCAAGGAAGAAGTGTCTACGAACTTTGCTCTAGACTCGCAGATAGACAAGATGGACAATGCTGCCATCACTTGTGATTCTGCTTTTGATGACAAGTTCGTTCCTCTCCCCATCCCAGAAGATGCAAGCTGGAAAGAAGAGATGGACATCCGAAGGATTAATACTGATAGGCATTGGGAGATGCTGACCAAATCGCGTGCGAAGACGGACCAACTTTTTCAACAGACGAAACAACTTATTAAGCGGAAAGAGCAGAATGCTCGGGAAGCTATCGAACGGATGGAGCAGAGCGCTCAAGAGTTTACCCAGTGGATGGAGCAAAGTGCTCAAGAAGGTAGAGAGCAATTCCAGAAGCCTTTCTGGAACAGCAATAAACAAGCTGCTCAACATGCCGTGAACACCACGACAGAGTCCGCGACCATGCACAAGAATGACGCCAATCTGACTGCAACTCATGTGGATTCGCAACATGGGGAGGTTGACGCCATCAACACACAGCAAGAGAGCTCCTTGAAAAGTCAAGAAGCGGCGCGCGAAGTTGGTGTTACCAAAATTGAATTGCCTATAAGAGGCGATCAATTTAAAAGCAAAAACCTTCCTCTCGACCATCCCGTCGCAGAAGAAGAAAGTAGCTTGCCCATTGTTGAATCACAGCCTTACATAGAGGCTGCTTATGGAGAAGATGGTCCACAAGATTGTTCTTCGATTCTGACAAGAAAATTGTCTCTGAACAAATATGTGATTTCTCCACTGATCAAGCCAAATACGTGGCCACTGATCAGATGCATGGGGGGCAAGATATGGCCCATGATCATCCCTTTGATCAAAAGAAGCAAGTTCATGATCATTTTAATTGTGACTCTGCTACTGGACGCCATGAGGAAGGTGATCAAAATCAGGGCCAACTTAATTATCAATTAAGTTGTGGTCTACAGAAGCCAATCTGTGGCTTTATTAATCAATTCAACTTGAAGTTCTTCATATATTCTTCAAGGCCAAACGGTGGCTTTGATATATGTGGAGGGCACATCTATAACCCACGTTGCATGAATGGCCTAAACAATTATTCTAGTGGCCAAGTTGTCCTTCGTGACTGTAAATTTGAGTATCATCAATACAAGATAACTCTTGTTTACAATTATCCAACAAGTGAAGCTCTTGATGTGGAGAATTTAGACCAACAAGTGGTCAAATATGATAGCCAATCTGTGGCTTATTCTAGAGAGGCCATGTTCTATGACATGTTGGTTGGTGACAAAACCGATCTTGGTACACCATCATCTCCAAAATTGCAATTGAAGATCATGCTTCGCCAACCAACAAGGATACTTGGGGGGCAAGATTACCCCTCTCACGAGCCAAATTCCTCCAAATTCTTCAACGCGAAGTATCTTTGTTCTTTTCCTACAAGCTCTCAATTGAGGGATTTTTACCCTATAAATTTTGATACATCGGAGCTTGGAGTGAAGCATAGATGGCCTCCCCCGTAATCTTGTAGAGGCGGCGAATGGTGGAAACACACCACTATTAAGAAGTTGAGTTTGGTAAAGAGATTGTGAATCATAACGGAATAGGTGAAGTCTCTTTTGTTAATATTAGTCTAAACTCCTTATTGGTGCCTAGTTCAGGTCCCTTAAGGTTAATGGCGGCTTTTATTAACACTTGTTGAACTGTTTTCACATTTATGACCTTTCTCATCTTAGTAAGTATAGCCTATGTGAAATGGTGTCTAGAAAGGGGACAACGTTCATGACAGTTTCTTGAATCCAGAAGTGCGTGCAAATGGGCCTAAACCACTATGTGGGAGTAGCTCATACCAAAATGGATTCTGCCTCTCTTGTTCGCCCTCCCCCACCTGGCCATTTCAGTAAGGTTGCCCAAAGGATTTGAAAGAAAATTTGTGTCTAGACGACTATACTTGGGCCGCAAGTCTAAACCTTGATTCACATTGTCTTATTGAATTCAGCTACTTATATACATGGGAGCAATTCTAGTGTTCCTACACTCGCGAAGCCCATTCATGAAGGCCTGTTTTTGAGGCCCATAATCGTTTCTTCGCTACGCCTAGCAACACTAGGGGGCAACACTACACTATACTAAGCCGAGTCAGCGGCTCCGGAAATTTTTTCCAGCTTTGCCCTCGCAGGAAAGGCTGAGCTCAAGGGAAATGTGAGAGCCACCACCGTGACCGCCACCTTCATCGGAAGTAGTCTTCATGTTGTCAAAGATGTCCTCACCATGCACGGGAAACAGTGAAAGGGTTTCAATCTCCTGGTGATCTTCTCCTCTTTGTTCCATGAAAGTTTGTTCTACATTCATGTCAAAGAAAGTAGAACTAGTTCCCCCTCCAGCTAAGATTGAACAATCCCTAGCACTCTTCTCCATGTTCATAGATCCATAACCACCATAGTTCCCCATCTGCCCGTTAACAGCAATCATCACACCAGCGGAAGAAGCAGAAGCAGGTGCAGAAGATCCAAAGTTAATATACTGATCCTCATGTTTCCAATTGGTAACATTGTCATCACCAACAAGCCCTGATCTTTGCATGGGCACATGAACATCCGAAGTGGACTTCTTCTTCTGCTTCTCCCGAGCCCTTTGGTTCACGAACCAAAAATAGACGTTCTTGAACTCGATCTTGCCGTACCATTTCAGCTAGAGATAGATCCTCTCAACCTGCTCTACAGTTGGGGACCTAACTCCCTTATTGTAGAAAAGCTCCTTGAGGATTCTTATCTGATCTGTAGTGGGATTCCACCTGCTCCGCTTACAAAGCATGTTAGCACTACTCCCGGCTGCTTTGTTGCTTCCTCCATCCTCGGTTGGTTGCTGGGTTTGTGGTTCCATTGGTGATGGATTGAGAGAATACGAGAATTGAAGAGTGATGATGATGAGTAATTAAGAAAGATTGCTGTTAGAAATATTCGAATTGATGAAATGATTTTGGGATTGGAAATTTGGGTTTATAATGTGGAGGAAGATATAGGCATGCAAATATCCACCCTTGGATGGACGGTCAAAGAGGAGTCAAATCGATGTCAGTAAATCGAGATTAGTGATTCCAAATCTCGGGAAAAAATGGACTAGCAGCATGTGAGGAGCGGTTTTTGAGGAGTTAGCTATTATTAAAGGATTAATAGCATGTGGGGAAACCGAACGGTTTTCGAGGAGGTAACTGTTCTTTTCACGACATTATTTTTCACGACTGTTGTTTTTCAACGAGTGATTAGTGCCTTAAATCTCGGAAAAGAAGGAGTTATTGACGCTAAGAGTTTTGAGTTGGGAGCCAGCAAGTGGATCCAAAAGATACATATTTTCTCAAAACCCTCGCCGCGAGGCTCTTTTTGACGCGGAGCATATTTTAAAAGTTCATATTATTTTCAATATACAACTATAGGGGCCTATATTTGGGGCCTTGCGAGACACAATTATTGGCTTCTCACGGATATTTGGATATCAGGATAAGAAAATATTATTGTATTCATAAAGTGGCTTTGCAGCCAAAAGCAGTACATTCATTACAAAGCCAAAAGTGGCTACAATACAAAACAGGAATCTTCGGATATCTTCTGAATCTTTTCTCAAGTGGAAGCAGCTATGGAATCCAATGTCGGGTTGAGTCGGGTTGAGCCGCGCCATTATCTCAAGGAGGAGCAGACTTCAGGGAAGGAAAAAGAGGAGTAACGGAGCCCCCGCGCCCATTTACATGGAAGTGATAGAGGAATACAACATAGGCTTGGCCAACGCCATTATCCATGAGAAGGGGAGACTCCAGTGAAAGAAAATGGAGCCCCCGAGCCCCCTCAATTGGAAGCAGCTATGGAATACAACGCCGGGTTGAGCCGCGCCATTATCTCCTGGAGGGGCAGAGAGTGAAGGAACCAAATATCAGCTTGAGTCTCTGCACCCCCTCTAGCCATGGTAACCACCATAAGTTGGACGTGAAGTATAGGAACAACCATTCTGTTGCTTGAACCCATTCCTTCAAAGAGTCCATCCCTTCTCATCCCTCCAAGATTCTATCAAGAAGAGAAAGGGGGAGAAGGAGGTGAGAACCAAAGCCCCTTCCATCTGGAGGGCACAACACGGGCCGGGTCCAGAAGGAAGAAAACAGAGGAGGAAAGACGAACCTCAGAGTGGCCGTCCTCCCTTTCTCCGTTTCGCTCCACGTGTAGGATTATGACAAAGATGATCTCGCATGATCGTGGATCCCACACTCGGAGCCCCCTCGCGTTTCTAAACCAATCTGAAGCCTGGCATTGTTGTTACAGACTCCCAGAAGGACGAAACAAGGGTTTGCCTAAGATTACGCCATAAGGCCTAACCCAGGCTTAAGATTACGCCATAAAGCCTAAAATTTAGAGGCTAAAGGTCATTTCATGAGGGGAAGATTTGTGAAGAAGGAGAAAAATAAGCAAGGACTGAAAGGCCATTTCTTGAATATTTCAGAAAAATTGTTGTGAGTATTCCCTTCCCGAAATACAACTATTTATAGGGACTTCAGGCAAATCCCCACCCTTGAATGAAGCTCAATTTCAAAACCGATGTCAGTAAATCGAGATTAGTGATTCCAAATCTTGGGAAAAAAAGGACTAGCAGCATGTGAGGAACGGTTTTCGAGGAGGTAACTGTTCTATTCACGAGATTATTTTTTCACGACCGTTGTTTTTCAACGAGTGATTAATGCCTTAAATCTCGGAAAAGAAGGGATTAATAGCATGTGAGGAGACCGAACGGTTTTTCGAGGGGGCCTACAGAGATTGGCCCGCAAAGCTCAATTTCAAGCAAAGTTCCTCCACGCGGAGGTTCGCCGCAATAGCACTAGCTTCGGCCTGAGTGGCCCGTTCTCTGAGATGGGCCAGGTTGCGGCCCATTTCTTCAGAAGCAGCCAGAGGTTCATCGAGTTGGGCTTCTTCTGTAGCAATCGCGTTTTCAACAAAGGCTAAACCGGTATGGAGGTCCTCGATCCGAAGTTTGAAGTCGGACCTTTGGATTTGTAGTTCCCGCAGGCGGTTGGTTCGCTCATTTAAAATACTGCGAGAGATGTCCATTTCTCGAGAGAGGCTATTCAAAGCCTCTCGAGTGTCGTGAGCCTGGGCGTTCGCGATCGGTTGACGTTGGCGGGCCTCACCAAGTTCATTCAGCAGATCGTCAATGGCACTAAATTGCTGCAGGGTCATTGCCTTCTCCTGGCGAAGATACCTTAGAGCTTCCAAGACTCGCGGGAGGATGTCAGTCTCCAATACCCGAGGACCCAGATGTTCGTGAAGCACCACCTTAGCCTCATCCACAGCAGAAAGAAGAGTTACCTCCAACACCCTCATCAATCTCTCGAATCTGGTAGGAGGAGGAGGCGGCGGAGGCGCCACAGGATCACGAACCACCAATGCAAAAGGGTGGACAGCTTCCTCAGTTTCTTCATCTTCAACAGGTTGGTCTGTCCCTTCAGCTGCAGGAGAATCTGGAAACTCAACTCGCGGCTCACCATGGGCAAGTGGAGCAGATTCAAGCACAGAGCCCTCGGCTTCGAAGGTTATCTCATTTATTCGCAAGACTTGGGGGGCACCACCACCGTCAGTATCATTTTCCATCTCTGGGGCGACTGTCTCGCCGATAGGACCCTCAGCGTTTGCAGCCACCTCCTCGGTACAAACAGATTCCTAGTCAGGTTCAGAAATGTCAGAGAGCGGGGTTGGATCTAAAGGGAAATGGAAAGCATTGGCCAACAGTGGCTTACCTCTCGAGCTGTTAGGTCAATATATGGTACGTGGTCACCAAGAGGAAGAGGCCCCGCCTCATTCACCTCTTGGACCTCTAGTGCCGCGAGAATCTCTGTAGTCATCAGTTCCTCATAAACGGCAGAAATCTCAGACTGGCTTTCCACGCTTTCATCCTCCGAGGAGTCGTCATCAGATATCGTTATTAGAATGGTAGGACCTTGCAGATGCTCTGTAAATGTGGGAGACGGAAGAGGCGCCACGGGGTTAGTTGATGCTTGAACTAGCAAGAGAGTTGGCTCTTCTGCAGCGGCTGAGGATCCAGCCTCGCTCAGGCGAGAGGGATCAGTGGTCCTCTGACGGACCTGTCAAAAGATACATAATGAAGATCCTGCCCAGATTCTAAAATTTAAATAAAATAAAACAAGGCCAGAGTTTACCAGCCGCATTGACAGAGGCTCGTCATCCTCAAAGTCCTCTTCAGCGATTTGGGAGCGACCGCGTTTGCAAGTATAAGCAGCAATTACCTGCACAGAAGAGGAATCACAACTCAGAAAATAGAAGGGGTCTGGAAAGCCAAATGTGCAAAGTCAGAATTAGTCTGGGGCAGTTTACCTCAGCAAGGCTCACATCGTCATCATCAGAGGACTCCCCCTCAGGAGGCTCCTCGGCTACTGCCTTCTGTTTCCCGGCCTGAGTAGAGGCTGCCCTGCTCCAGGTGGTACGCTAAAAATAAAACAAATGCACTTAGCAATAAGGATTGATACTCAAGCCAAGGAAAAGGAATGGTGAAGAAAGACAAAAACATACTGTTGCCCTAGGCTCGTGGATTTGTATCCCTGGACGCGATGAGCGAGAAGGTAGAATAGGTCGCGGGGGTTGTGCTGCAGGGTTGGAGAAGCGCTCAAGAATCTTGCGGTTCTCCGGACCAAGACTACTCATGCCACGAAAGATCAGGACGAAGAGTTCGTCATGTGGCGGGTCCCAACAGTTCACGGACACTTCTTTCCACCAATCAGCATAATCATCGTCTACATCGTTGAGGGGGTACAACACTCTGACCCAAGGGGGAATCACTATCAAAGTAAACTGACTCTGAAAGGGGGCAGACCCAGGTGGGGCTAATCTCCGCCAAGAGGTGTAGTAGTTGGCAGAATCAACCAGAGGCCAAGGTACCAACTGGGCCAACCCAAATTGGCGAGCAAAGTGGTTAGGGGCGTAGAGCTCATAACTTACGCGTTCAGTGGCAAGACGAATATCCAAGCAGGAGATGGCGCGACGAAAGGCCAGGAGGGCTCTTTCGCTATGATCCCGTCCACTAGGCAGAAAGCCATCATCAAGGGGAGGAGGGAATCGCCTAGAAAGGACTATTTTTGGGTCCGGCATCTCTCCCAGCAAGTACAAGTAAATAAAACACTCGGAGTAGGGTGGAGCTCGATACCTTACGTTGCGGCAAAGCCAGTTCCCCAAAAGGGAATCAACTGGAGGTTCCTTTGGAATATCACCGCGACGGAAGAGAGGGAAATAAATCTGCAGCCAAAAGGCAAGGATCCAGAAGGGGCCACTAATGTCGGTATCAAATGGGCGCATTACGGCTCTATAAAGGGAGCGATATAACGCACCCAATACAGGTTGCCCAAGGCCAACGCAAATACCATTGTAGAGAGCAGTGGCCAGAGAATTCCAAGGTCCAGTAGGTTTGTTGGAAGAAGTGCAAAAGATAAATTTGCAAAGTCAGAATTCCAGGAATGCGATACCTCCTGTATGGTCACGCCGGGTGCAGTAATAGTCGCGCCAGGATGGGTAGGATCTGCTGTGATGCCCTCGACCAGCCATATCCATTCTCAAAGAAAATTGAGTGCCATCAAACTGACCATGCACATAGGGGTCAAAGTCAATGGGCAACCCCGTGATGGTAAGAACATCCAGCAGAGTTATGCTCATCTGCCCAAACCGGAAATCGAATGTATTGCTGGAGGTGTTCCAGAAGCAAAGAGCGGCGGCTAGCGGTGCAGGGCTAGTATTATTGGGAAGACAGAAGCATAGATCGATGGTTTGGGTGATACCCACCGCATCCCATCGGGCCAAATCTCTCGCTCGGACCTCCTGATACCAAACATTTTCCTCGGGAACGACTGTAGGCCAGTAGCCCACTTTCCTCCTTGGTCCCCAACTGCTAAAATCACCAGGCACCTGCCGAAGAGCCGCTATGGGACGACTGATGGGAAGCACATAATAGGCCATAACATCATCTGGCAAACGATCGCGAGGTGTGGGACCTAGACTCGCTTGACTATCACCGCCACCAAAGCCCATCAGTCGACTTCTCTCCTCTCCGGTCTGACTTCTACATCGAACACTCATGTTAGTCCGCCAGGCGAATGCGGCTTTCTCAGTGATTTCATCTGCCTGATCGATAACGAATGGTTTCTTGGATGCCATTTCTAGGTCGCAGAGAATACTTCTCCATTACACCTTGATTTATAGCTCAAATATGTTTGGAGATTAATTTATTAGCTGGGCCAGTAAGTGGCCCTAGTTGATAATTAATGAGTCATTATTCCATCTTGAGAATCACATCTAAGGCGACAGTGAAGATACTTCTCCAATACGCCTTGATTTATAGCTCAAATATGTTTGGAGATTAATTTATTAGCTGGGCCAGTGAGTGGCCCTAGTTGATAATTAATGAGTCATTATTCCATCTTGAGAATCGCATCTAAGGCGACAATGAAGATATTCCACCTTTTCCTACCACTGCAGGGCCAGCATAATGGCCTGATATTTTTTAAATAAAACATGATTAAAACCGATGCGGTTTTAGATGCTAAAGTTGCAGCAAAATATGGTGGTTTCACTTGGTCACACGTCATGATGACGATAGCCATGATCCAATCATCCTCTTTGGCATAAGACTCGCGAAGGATTAAATGAAAGCAAACAGTTTGCTATTTTGCATCTTATTTCGCCAAGTACTATAGGCCTTGATCTAGCCAGGAAAGCGGCTCCAACACCTACATTTGAGAAAATCAACAGAGAGCCAGCAAACAAGGCAGATACTTGTTGCTATACACATGGCGAAGCTACCACCAAGGAAGAGAAGGATCCTCATTCGCGATCAAAAGCAGTCTCCTTCGCATGGGGGGGGCACGCTAAAGTTCTGATCTCCTACAACCTGCCCAAGTTTCGCCAGATCCATGGGGGGCAATAAAGTTGGCAAAGGAAGCGTTAGTTCATGACAAAGGCAATCCAGATTGTGGTATTCAAGCTTTATGGCCTATTTAGAGGCCTATATGGAATCAGTCAAGCCAATACCAGTGGCTTTTGGAGCAACAACATTATAAGAGCAGTGCTGATTCAAGACCTCTTCAGTCAAAACGAAGACCTTTGACTTCGAGGTTTGGGGGGCAATGTTTGGACCCAAAATGAGTATTTTGGCCTGACAAGGCACGTCCTGGAGAAATTGAGCCAAAGTCAGTGGCTCAAGCTATATATTGTCGACAAGTTCGAAATATATTATTTAGAGGCTAAATAAAGCCTACTATGGAAGATTATGCGAGCTACAAGAAAAGGAAATGATGGAAGCATGGAAATGAAAAGTCAACTTTAGCACATTTTCCTACTTCGGCTAGGAGAAACCGAGCTAAACAAGGAAGGAGGGGTGGCAGACTGACCAAATGAACTCGAAATGAGCTGAAACTCTGTAGATTAATACTAGACATCCCAAGGATAATTTCGTATGAAGAGTGACAGAGCTAGTTTTGAGTGGAAGGCCTTCAAACAATCAGTCCAATTTTCTACAGAAGCAAAACTGGAAAACTGGACCTGTAAGAGGTCCAACAGCATTTCCGGCCCAACCGTATGAAATAAAGCTCTGAAACTTTGTCAGGATGATCTAAACTCATAGTGGAAAATTTTTTATGAAGAAGTCGAAGGCTCATTCTGAAGTGTTGTTGGAGAAATAATTGAAGGAATAAAGGGGCAGAAACTGACCTAAAACCAGCTTAATATTCACATGTTCATGTTTCCTACCCACATGAAGAAAGCTAGATGCTTTTCTTTTTTTCCTTGGATATATTTTTCTACTACAATCTCTTTAATAGATCATCATCACTTCCATGTTTCTGCACCTTCATGCTTTGCTTTCATTTCATCATTTCTCTATCTTTTCCATATTTTACAAATCACTTTCATACTCCACTTTCATTATTTTTCTTTCACTCATCATTTCACTCTTCTTTTTCTTCCCTATATAAACACCTTCTCCTCTCATTCTAGAGACACATTCACAACATCAAAACATCTCTAAGATGATCTAAGTTCTCTCTAGAGCAACCTCTCTAAGAGCAACTCCTCTCCTTCTCTTTCTCTTACCGGTGATCACACTCCTAGTCCTAGTCTTCTCAGAAGCCGACTTTCAGTGCCACCAAACCCTCTGCCAACGTACTTCGGTCCTAGTCTCCTCGGGAGCCGACGGTAGTGCCGCAACCACAACGGTTACAGAACCAGCCAAGCAAGGGTAACGCCCTAGCAACCCAGCCAAGCTAAAGTCACGCTTTAGCAAGTTCTCCTCACTTCCCAGTGGTTCTCGCTCTGCTCGATCTACAACATCGAGTATCGATTGTGATTTTCAAGAAGCTTAGCAAAAGTCCTCGCCACGAGGCACAAAGAATCCCGCGACGAGGTTGGTGCTCTCCTCGTCTACAATCGCTCAACAGAAGTCAGGTCAAGGGACACCCCCGACGACCGCACCCGACGGTGCTGGCACGCCCGCGCAAGAAAAGAGACTGTTGACCAGCTGCAACAAAATTGGAGCCAAACAAGGGGCACAAATGATTTAGGATGTAAAGATTAGGAAGGTAAAATGAATTTTTCCCCACACCAAACCGCTATACATGGTACTTGTATTTCACCACATTCATAATTGAAGTTTATAACAATCAGGGGATGATTTTCATTGGGGAGAGCATCCAACAATATGCTACCTAATACATGTGCACATTGTACTATTCTCTCCTTCAACTAGAGTTGTTTTTATTCCACTGAATTTTTGTTACCTAACAATGTTTGAACGAGAAAACAATAAGAGTGTGATAGGAGTATATTTATGCGACTTTTTAATAGTTAACTCCTCATATTTTGCGTAAAAATCAGTTTAGTCCCTGTACTATGCCTCCAACATCGGTTTAGTCCCTGACCTTTCAATTTAATCCAAAAAGTCCCTAACCTCACAATTTCATTCCAATAGGTCTTTGCCGTTAAGATTCCGTCAAAGTGTACCGTTAAATTGCTGATGTGGCCATCAATTCCACGCCAAATTATCTATTACATGTCAAATCACTGGTAAATTCTTTAACATACCCCCAAACATTTTCTAAGAAGAGAGAAACTAGATCTGGGTCTCTCTCTCCCCCCCTTCCACCACTGACTTCCGGTCACCTCCGCCACTCACAATCAAACCCATCAGCCTCTGATGATTCCCCATATTCTTCTTCTTCCAAGACTTCATTTTCTCTCTCTAGTTTGAGCTACATAACCATTCCCACCCTAGTAATAACAGCTACATGCCATTCCCAATCCACCCCAACCTAGTAATTACAGCAACATAACCATTCCCAATTCCCAAAACAGCACAGAACAATAGATTGTTCAATTGGGTCTTGACAATTTACACATCTTAGCAAATGAGCTTTCAATTTCATACACCACCCCCACCACCACCACCACAGCAATTAATCTCAAACCTGAACATATGTGTTATTAGGAGCAAGACCCAGTTCGCCAAAGAGGTCAATTTGTTGAATCTGTTGAACACCTTGTACATAATTGCCTACGGCAATAAAGGTTCCTATGACCTATAAACTATAGTTTCCTTAGCTGAACTCTCCATCTATTTTCATGATTTTGTTTGAAGCTAACAAACCTTTGTTGAAGTGTTTCACTCCAACAAGCTTGAAGTTACAGAGAGAAGAATTAAAATCTTCTCTAGCGTCTTTACACGAACATTTCCATTTACTTGGTATTTCCTGGGACATGCCATGATCTTCAAAGCTAGGGTATTCTGGCCACACACCAGAATCAATGATTCTAATGACCATACCTTTACATTAATTCGAACTGGTCATGTCCACAAAAGTCCAGAACCCAGATTCCATGGCTAAGCAAACCTGCATACACAAAAAAAAAAAAAAAAAAAGAAGATTGAAACTTCAGCCAAAATGAAAGAAACCAGAAGAGAAAGATGAAATCTTTAGAAATGGGATACCTTCGAAAATCGATTGAAGGAGTTTTTGAGATTTTTGAGGTGAGTGTTATCATCGATGGGGGTCAATTAGGGTTGCTTGAATTTGAAGTTTATGAGGATGAAGAAGTCGGCAAGAGTGGCGGAGAGGAAGAGGAGGATGTATCTAAGACCAAAACAAAGCATCACTGTTTCACATTTCACATTTGCTACAAGATCAATTCAAATCAGTACAACATCCACTATCAATTCTTCTATCTAGAAGATCAGTGAGTTCAGTAAGCTGAAATTGCTACCTTGAAGGGACAAAATGTCGTCGTTATCCATGTTGTCATTGACGACATTGAGGTTGTGCAGAGAGCTGCCAATGAAGGAATTGGGTGGCACAATCGATGTCTTGACGACGTCGTTGTCCAGGTTGTCATCGATTTGCTGGGTCGACAATAAAGATAGATTTGATGCAGTCAGCGCTGCATCTAACCCATGGCCTCCTTATGAGCCTTAGCCAAAGACGAGTTGGGATTCTTGATTTTTCTATCCTGATTCAATTTCTCTTTTGACAAAAAAAAAGTTCAATCCCTCTAGAACAAGTTCTCGGTTATACAGTTGTAGAGGACATGGGTATTCTAGACATTTTACAGTCATCAACACCACATGGCACTGAGTTGGCATCAAATCATGAGCTCTATCAGCCAGTTACAGAGCTCAGTGATGGAGTGGACTAATTGGAAAGAAATTGTGACGTCAGAGGCTTTTCAGATTAAATTGAAAGGCCAGGGACTGAACCGATGTTGGAGGCAGAATACAATGACTAAACAAAATTTTACCCTTAAATAAATGACAAGGAAATGAGCTTAAAGCCTACTATGGAAGATTATGCGAGCTGCAAGAAAAGGAAATGATGGAAGCATGGAAATGAAAAGTCAACTTTAGCACATTTTCCTACTTCAGTTAGGAGAAACCGAGCTAAACAAGGAATGATGGGCGACAGACTAACCAAACGAAATCCAAATGAGCTAAAACTTTCCAGATTAGTTCTAAGCATTCCAAGGATCATTTCTTATGAAGAGTTCCAGAGCTAGTTTTGAGTGGAAAGCCTTCAAATAATCAGTCCAATTTTCTACAGAAGCAAAACTGGAAAACTGGACCTGTAAGGAGTCAGCAGCGTTTCCAGCCCAACCACATGGAAGTAAGCTCTAAAATTTTGTCAGAATGATCTAAACTCATGGTGGATCATTTGATATGAAGAAGTCGTAGGCCCATTCTGAGTTCTTGGTGGAGATATAATTGAAGGAACAAAGGAGCAGAAAGTGACTCAAACCTAACAATTCCATCATGATGTTTAAGTGCTTAAACCTAACAATTCCATTAGTGTTTAAGTGATCCATCACGATTTGTTTAAGGCCAACCACTATGGCTTGGTAGCCTATATATAGAGGCTACAACAAGTAACAATTGACAACACAATTCATCAAAGAATCTCTATGATCATCCAAGCCTCTCTAGAGCAATCCCTCTCAGAGCTACCCCTCTCTTTCTCTTACCGGTGATCACACTACAGTCCTAGTCTTTTCAGGAGTCGACTGTCAGTGCCACCAAACCCTCTGTCAAAGTGCTTCGATCCTAGTCTCCTCGGGAGCCGACGGTAGTACAGCGACCACAACGGTTACGGAACCAGCCAAGCAAGGGTAACGCCCTCGCAAACCAGCTAAGTTAAAGTCACGCTTTGGCAAGTTGTCTCTACTTCCCAGTGATTTTGCTCTGCTCAACCTACAACGTTGAGTATCGACTTGGTGACACAAGACAAAGTCCTCCAGCACGAGGCACAGAAGACCCCCACGACGAGGTTGGTGCTCTCCTCATCTATAGTCGCTCAAAAGAAGTCAGGTCAAGGGACACCCCCGACGACCGCACCAGAACGGTGCTGGCACGCCCGCGCAGAAAAGAGACTGTTGACAAGCTGCAACAAAACTGGAGTCAAACACTTATATCTATCCCTTATCTCAAATTGACTATAGTGAATTAGTGAGGATCTATTGACCCAGAGGACAAAATTTTAGACTATTGTGTTCCTTCTCTCCTGTGTCCCCTTCAAGTACAAGATAGACGAGGGAACCCTCCAGGAAGCTAAATTAAATCAAAGAATAATTTTGATTTGTTTTTGGAGGCATTGCAAAGCATCTAATTAGTAATTCCTTATGTGAGCAGGTTTGCTCACCTAAGGGAATGTGAGGGGCAAATGCATCTTAGCCACATATATTAAATTTAAAGACAAAAATTATAACAATTTAAAACTGTGTATTTATTTTTAGCCATTAGATTCATTTGTCTCTCGTAGTTCCTTAAAAATTGTCATTTATTAAAAATTGATTATCGTTAAGGTATCTAACTCACTTAAACCAATGGATGGACTGAATCTGTCAACATGAACCGTACTAGCTTTAAGGAAGTTACCAATGCCTTAACGATCACCATTTTGGCTGAAAATTTGCAGAGATGATTTACACAGTAGTACCTAAAAACTGAACGGTCGAGATGTGGATGTGCGATCGAAAAGTGACCCAAAACTCGAACTTCACACCGTTAATTTCAAAGCGGAGCTCCTCTCTGGATAGGATCTGTATATATATATATATATATATATATATATATACATATGTCTTCTTTTGCTAAAGAAAAAAAAAAGGAATCAAATATTTGTAATCCAGTTATTATGTGAAATTCATATAGATGATCTAAAGTTATATACACGCCCAAATATCTCAATGTGCAGTTCTTATTTTCGTTAATCATTCCATGCCAACCTCTACTAACTCTGCTCATTTGATCTCATCCCATAATGCTAATGAGATTGAACATGTAAAATCTACGGTTTTAATTATTCAAAATAACCAACATATTATGACCCTTAATTAACTTTTAACAATTGGCCATGGTGACTTATCACGCTAATTTGGCCAAAAACTAAATTTGATTAGTGTTTCACGCGGACCATAATCTAAGTCATGTTTACTTGAACACACACAATTAGAGGGCCCAACTGTTAGAGACTAAAGTGGTTATTGGCTTTAGTAGGTTTGCTATTAATCTTGGTACTGAGCTCTGGGGGCATATTCTATGGTTTTTGTTTAGCTTGGAATAAGGGTTATAAGAACTTTATGTGGAGTCTTATCAGTTACGTTTGTCAATTTCTTGAAGTTCGTCTTCATCCTTTAGCATCCGTTTTGGAAGCTCGTAGGTCTCTTTTTGGACAAGATTGGAGGTGTGAACTTTACCGTATCTATCGTCAGAAAAATTGTGTGACTAGCATACTTGCTGATTTTGGCCTCATCAGACATCAGGGACCAAGCTGCCAGAAAGGTCAAATCTTAGATGAAGAAGTTGAAATTTGACTCTTTTCCATTCGGCTCCGATTATTGTTGTTGTGGGTCATTATAGGAGGGACATAATTGGGCCTGCCTTCTTCAGTTTGAATGAGCCTTAAACACTTTTGTAGGCTAGGCCTGCTTGGCATTTTAAGGAGTTGAGCTGCGGCTAATTGGGATGATGGACTCTTTGGTGTTGGCATTCGCGTAGCGCTCATCATTCGACGTATCTAAGTCTAGCTCCCCACTGTGTTGGTTTATTTATTTTTACCCTAATGAAACCTCTGCTAAATAGCTCGACCCTTTGAAATAGAACAATTCACACCAACAGCAACATTGAGTGGCTGAGGATCGATGGAAAGGCTAGCAACTCTATGGTCAATCCACATATTGGACCTCCTGAATGATGGTGATCAACAACAATTTTAATCATTTGGTAAAAATGAAAACTAAAATATGGCTAGGGTTATTGAAATACATAAACTATTTCCGAACAACTCAGTAATTTAAGTGTAAGTATGACAAATTCGACCTTGAGTGTAGTGATAGACTCATAAATTTGTTTACGTGAGATCGTGATGCTTATCTAAACAACTCGGAGAAATTTTTCGCTGCTACATTAAGTTATGACTACATTTGGTCAGTCGTGCTTAATTGTCATTAGATGTAGATTCAATGGTGAAAAATAAAAAGACAGTTGGAATGCTTATTATTTTTCACAATCAGACTCAAATTCAAAAACAGTGCACAATTGAATATCAATTAATTGACCACCAAAGTATTATTCGCAAAATGATATATCAATCGAGTGCTGACACGTAGAAGACATTTTTTCTGTTGTTATTCCTTCTCTTTTTGTGACTAATTTTTACGCATAAAATTCACGAATCTCACAAGAAAAACAAAAAAATAAAAGGAAAAAAAAAAAAAATAAAGAAAGCACCTGAAGGAGGAGGAGTAAGAGTACACTTGCGTAATGTTCGCGGGTGCCATATATAAGCCGTTTCACACGTCTCGTTACCGCTTCTGGTTCCTACAGCAACAATTTGTCCCCATTTGGCCCTGCTCTTCTCTCTCATTTCCCTAAACATTTCATTTCAAAACCGTCCCCTTCTCTCTCTCTCTCTCTCTCTCTCACTCTGTGCGAATAGGGTTTGGAGCTTCGGAATCCTAATTCCACCGACTTCAGACTACGCTACTCTCTCTGCAACCAATGGCAATGCTCGCCGGCCGATCACCCTCACTTTGTGCATTGCTGAGGTCATAATCCGGTCGATCGTGGCCGGTGATCATCGGTTCGATTCGCAGCCATGTTCGAAGCACACGTAAGGCTCTTTCTGACTCTCTCTCTCGATTTTGATGGTTTAGAGATGAATTTGACTATCTATGGTGCTTTGATTGTTGAAATTTGATGAAAGCCGCTTCCGCACTGGCCGTTCTTGATTGTTTTTGTTTCTTATGTTAGTGATTATTTGAAGAACTAGTATGATCGCCTTAGGATATTCAGTGTGAAATTTCTGAATTAGATTGACCTGAATCAGAGGCAAGCTTAGTGTGACAGTGAAGAACTGATTTATATACGTTTAAAGCTTGATAAGCGGAGTATGGACTACCTTGTTCTGCTGGTTGAATAAGCAGTGTATATGTTAAGAAGTTTTGGTGGTTATTAACTTATTATGGTACACCTTTGATTCTTAGCAGCTAAGAATGGTCCGAGCATTTTAAGCTGCAAGTGGGATGAACTTGCGTGTTTATTCGTTTATTTATATCTAGTTTTTGAAAGAAAAGTTTGCTCCCAAGCTGATGGTATCAATTGCTTTTACAATGTGTTAAACCTGGAATGTTCATGATTTAATTATTGTAATTTCTCATTGATTATTGGTTATAGACCAATTAGTTTGAGTACGAGTCTTTACAAGGCTAGAATGCAGGTATTATTCTTAGATTGATGGAGGAGTTGGCCAATTTTGGGTGCAGGTTCTAGGGGAATATGTTAAGGCTTGACAGTTTCTAGACATGATTTATATTACAAATCAACTGCAAAATAGATTTGTGGTTCAGATGGTCAGGTTTGAAAAAACCTATGGTTTAGATTTTGAAATCGTTTGTTAGGACTATTTTTCTTGGAGCTGTTTTAGATCAAGGGTAGGTTTGGAACTGTTAGTGACTTAGAATGGGTGAGTTGCTCCTTGGTTTATATTTATGATGTGTCGAGTAGGTTTTTGCGAGAGCTAGGTTGACTTAGGGTATTGTTTCTGAAGGTGTGTTGGATACAGTTTTGCTCATTTAATAATTGAGAAGAAAGGACTATTGCTCAACAAAAGAGATTATCAGAACAGCTGACAAGAGGTCCATAAACAACACAGACAAGAGGTCTCTTTTGGACATCGCTCAATTATCTTGCACTCCGCACCTCTAGAAGAAAACACTATTTATCTCCGAAACACTGATTCTCACCAAAACAGTCTATTGTGATTTTCAAAACAGTGTATTGGACAAGTTCTTTCGGGAGGTTTATTTGTTAAGTGAAAAGCCTTATGCTTTTGGCAGAGGGAAAAAGGCTAAAATCCTTTGGGCCTGCAGGGTGTTAGCTGTAGTTTGGATGGAAAGAAATAAAAGGATTTTCAAAGCTTATGGTGAAGATCTGTGGGAGAGAGTGAAGTTTTGGGCATCTTGGCCTCTATATCTAGGGAATTTAAAGATTATACACTAGATTCTAAATTGGCAAGCTGTTGTGGTTTAGGTCTCTTAGTCTTTGCTGTTCTAAAGTCAGTTGAGCTGTCTCTTCTAATGCTCTAGCCGTCTTTTGTGGACTTCTTGTCTGCTACTTTGTATTATGCCTTTTGTTTCGTTAATGAAAAGCTGCTACTTTTGAAAAAAAAAAAAAAAATTCTAGGCTATATGCATTTTATAATTTTGACAACAGTACCAAATTTGTCCACTTCCTTGGAACTAGAAACGATAGTGTCATTGGCAATCTTATTTGGGGCCAATAAATGGCAATCACCCCTTGGCGTTCTGTGAAGTTGATTTCAAGGTGTATTGTTTAGTTGGAATATATAATTTGTTTGGATAAGTGGATGAAACGGCCTTTATATGAGACAAAATTAGATCTTTTTAGCTTCTTTATAGATCTTTTATTTGAGGATTTTTGAGATATTTCTTTTTGTTTTATGTATATTGATCAAGAGGAGTTGAATTTCATTTGATTTTTGCAAGTTTTTTATTTATTTTTTATTACTATTTTTTTTTAAATTTAGATGGATTGCTTGTCCTTGCTCATAGATTTTCTATATAAATGCAAACAAATAATAAATATGTTCACCATCAAAAGAGATAAATGTTTAAACACTAATTAATACATATCTATTATACCTAAACAAAAATGGTTTCTTATGCTTCTTTTTGGCAGGTCCTCCATTTGCTTAGAAGATATTTGGGGGAATATGTTGAAGGACTCTCTGTCGAAGCTTTAAGAATAAGTGTTTGGCAAGGTCTGTATCATGACTTTGCAGTTATACCATGTGTTTTCTCATCCTTCCCACCTAATTCTTTAAGTTTATTAAATGCTACAAAATGCTTCTGGAACTCGTAAGCACTCTACTTTCCATATATGGAATATATGCTTTAGATTAGTTCACTGATATTGCCCTTTATTTAAGTAATATGTTGATCTTTTCCATATGAACATATATTCATGATATTATTTCTTAAATTAACAGGTGATGTTGTTCTCAAAGATTTGAAATTAAAGGCAGAGGCCCTAAATTCACTAAAACTTCCAGTCACTGTAAAAGCTGGTTTTATTGGTACCATTACATTAAAGGTAGCTGCTTTCTTCTCTATTGCTCACTGATTGGTTTTGGTAACTAATTCCTGTTGATCCTACATTAATTATATTTTTTCAATGGTCTTATTTTTCTTTCCTCCTATAAATTATAGGTTCCATGGAAAAGTTTGGGCAAAGAACCTGTGATTGTTCTCATTGACCGTGTATTCATCCTTGCTCATCCTGTTACTGATGACAGGACTCTCAAGGTAGGATGCTTTCTCTCTCATGTGAAGAACTTGTGTTTCTGCATTTTGTTATATCTATTTTCTTATGTCCTTGGACTGTAGTGTTTTACAATCATCATCACCGTTAATATCACATTAATTACTGTTATTAATTTTTTCTTGTAGGAGGACAGAGACAAACTATTTGAAGCTAAACTTCAAGAGATTGAGGT